>NW_010135559.1:0-42616 GCF_000699245.1 Pterocles gutturalis
GTTTCTGTCATTCTGTCGGGGATATTTATATCCTGCCAGTCACCATCCTATCAAGGGCAGAGTAGTATTAGCATTCTTCCCCAGGGTGGTTTTTCTTGATCATTGAAAAGCTTTGCTTTGGCATGTCAAAAAAGTCACGTAAAATGCTAGATGGTAAGTAAATTAAATAAAAGTTGGGTAATGACCTGTGCAGATATGAAACGCTAGTCCTCTCTAACTTCCTCCTCCCAAGAGGCACAACAGAAATCTGAGCTTCAAAAGGAATACCTTCAAATATAATGTTTAGTGGAGAAAGGTGGGGAATGACAGAAGTCAATATTGTAGAGAAGATAAACTGAAATTTTCTATTTATTGGGGTTTTTATACATATTAAAGAATCACAGAAACACCATATTAAAACCAGGTAATCAGAAATCCTTCTCTTCACCATAACCTTTTAGCTCTGATACTGCCTGTGACTGGTAACAGTGACTCCAAGAGGCCAGCAGAGTGCAAGAAGGGCTAGAAATGCTGGGGCAATGAGGACACGCCACACTTTGCATCTACAACTTACCAGAGAGATCTTTTCAATTAAAAAAAAAAAAAAAAGTGGGGGGAAAACCAAAAGCCAGCAGAGTGGTGCAAGAAGGGCTGTGCCCTGGGGCAAAGGCAGCGTGGTCAGGGCTCTGGGAGGATCACCGCCAGGCTCAGAGATGCCGCGGCTGCCTCCGACCCAGCAGTCAGAGCAGCTGGGTTCCCTCTGCCGGGGATGCCCGGCCCTCCCACAGCTGAGGGGCAGGACGTGCAGGAAAAGGACCAAACCTATGAAGACCTGGGTCTCTTCTGTTCCAATTTTTGTACGGAAGCAGGGGAGTTCCCCTGGACCGGCTCTACCAGGAGCTCCTGGGCCAACACACCTTGCTAGGCTGGTGATGGCAGCGTTCGAGCACCCCCAAGGGCAGGAGGGTGGGGATAAAAGTGACTCTGCCACTGCGCTGCCCTCCCTCCCAGCCCCGAGCACCCCCGAGGGCAGGAGGGTGGGGGTAAGTGGCTCTGCCACTGCGCTGCCCTCCCTCCCAGACATGCCTCTCTCCGGGGGTCAAGGACCTCTGGGCAGATTTCAGTGTCTCCAAAGTATGAGAGGAAGAGATTTCTCCCCCTTTGGATGAAGAGGATTTCCACCATTTTTCTTAAACAACATGAAAGAGATAGATGGCTGAATAAGTAATATGTGGATTTTTATCTGTGCCCTCTTTGCCTTCTCCCTCTGAAGGATGACTCTCACCCGGCCCCAAAGGTTCACTTCCCACCCCTCCTCTGGCATCGGCTTTGTCTGGCTCATAGCAAAATGTAGAAGAGCCCTTTTTATTTACTTGGCCCTGAAAGTAATTTCTCGGGACTTTTGCTCTCACAGTATCTTTTGTGTTTGTGTTATAATGAGCAGGAAAATAAATCCCCTCTTGGGTACAGAATGATTTTTCAAAAAAGCCTGATAATGCTCATATTTGTGAGCATCAAATTCTTTTTTGGAGAAGACGACCCATAAGCTATTTTCAATTTTGATGACAGGCATGCATAAAATCAGTGGTCCCTTATCATTTCAGGACTTCGCTCTGCTGCACCTTCTTCCTAGAGAAAATGTTTATGAAATAAGCTTATTCTTATCTTCTGGAACAGGCTTGCCACTTACATGAATCCAGTACCTTTGCTTTTGATGACATCTTTCCATTGGTCTTAATGGAGAAACTCAACTTTTGAAAGTTTATAACCCACTAAGGCATGACATCTCTGAGAATCCACTTAATTCCTTCTCTTTAAAAAAAAAAAAGAAAACCACACAACTTATTATAACTTTCCTTTAGTCTGGACTGATACTATAAAAACCTGCCACAAAGGACAACTGGGTTATAAAACTTACTTTAACTTCAAAACTGAATACTACTTATGTTTTTCTCTAATGGTTGCTCAGTAAGGATGTTTTCCAGTTTGAATTGGTCACATTGCCTTCCTTCTCCTGGGATTCGAAAGCATCTGCTAGTTCCTATGAGTGAAACACGGATGCATCAGTGCACCTACATCTCCCCTCCCCTAAAAGAACAACTTCTGAACAAAACAAAATGCCAGTAAAGTAAAACCAACCCCAATCAAGCAGGAAAACAGAGGAGTCTTATATGGGCACTGGAAAACAAGCCTGTTCCCCCGCCTCCCGTGTACCCTGAAAATAAACCCAGAGTGTTTCTAGAGAAGATACTTCCACCGTAATGGAAGAAGTCATGTTATTTTGCACCTGAATGATGAAGACCCCTTCTCATAAGACTGACTGCTGGGGGAGACCAGCAAAAGGAACATGACTGATGTGCAGTGTATGATACAACATTCCCAGTGACTTTGAGTAACCACAATATTTCCATCTGTGCTCAACAAAACACAGCTCCTCAAAGATGATTTAACCCCAACCTGCAGCAAGAGCTGCCTGGCTGTCAGTGGCAGCTCTGGGAGAGATTTGGGAACAGGAACTGTTTAAAAACAGTCAGTGTATGCCTGCGAGTTGCTCTCCCCCAGAGAATTGCTTTCCCTCTTCACAGCTGCTGAAACACCGTCCAGCTTCCCAGAGGGAAATATTTATGGTCTCCAGTGGCAAAGAACTGTTGATAATCATTCATCTATCTATCTATCTACTCATCAAGGACAGGAAAGGGAGCAGGCATGCCCATTGCTTATGAAAGCACTAGAATCCACATTCTTTCTTTGCAAAAGGACACATTTTCATTCAAAGGAGAAATTAAATCTAACTGGACTTCATTCTTTACACAGTTTTATTTTTCTAACAGCTCTGCCTCTTAGAAACAGGAGTATGTGAAGCCTGGGAACTGAGCCATGAACACAGAGCTCAGGTAAACACCAGTCATTCTGCTCCCAGCTGGTTTTTTTCCCTCTCTTTTCGCCTGAAAAGAGAAAATTATCTCATTCATGCAGATGCCCCATTTTCCACCTGCAATCAGATGTGTTGCACGTCTCCCTCCTGGAAAGGGCAGCAGCTACACCCGTTTGCAGGTTAAAAGACAGTCACTCCCTGTCTGATGGCTTCAAGTCTGTCACAGAGCTAGTGAAATAGCATGTTCCTCCAAGCAGAATCTATGTATCTGAAGTCTTTTGGGTATAAAACTATCACGTGCTATCTCTAGCAGAAGGAGGGCTTTGCTTCATCTTATTTTCTCTCCTTGAAATCAGATCCTTGCTAACTAGGCTTGGCTTCAGGTTTGTGAGGGTGTGGAGGGTATGCTGTCACCCAGCACAACTCTCTGCTCGTCAGAAAGGTAGAACATAGCAGGCTGGGGGTCCAGCACGGGCAGAGACCCCAGGCCATGCACGGCAGCAGGCACAGGCCATGCCGATCCACTGCCTGCTAGCAGAGAGCCGGGAGCTGGGCCAGCTGAAGCGCTGGATGGCTCCGTGTCCTGCGCGGTGCTGCCAGGGCTCCTCTCAGCCCCTGCCTCCCTGGGACCATTCAGCACTTGCTGCTCTGACACAATGAGATCACTTGTGCTGCAGCAAAGGAATTTATTCAATCTACCGATGCATCAGTACCAGTAATCCCAAAAGAGAAGCAGACATCCTTTCCTGCTTCATAGGTGTCTGTACACGCTCGTTCAAAGATGGGACTGACCTCACACTGCCAGCACTTTAGAAAAATCATGTTCTAGTCTAGACCAGGACTTGGAAAACAAATCCTCTCTGTAACTGCATAGAGCACAGCATAGCTAATAACAGGAATGGTACAACACCTGATGCTTCAGCCCTGCTTTCTATGTCAGGCCATCACAACTTTGTGCTGCTGTAAGTGCATCACTTGTGACAGGCAGAAAAATCAGAGCTGCAACGCTGAGCAAGCAGAGCTCAGAAATATGTGTTAATCCTTAATGAAGACTGACTGATTCTTAAAAGAGATTTTATAGTTTTTCTTTAAAAATACTTAAACTCAAAGCTGAATTCAGTATTTTTGTTGATCCATTATGGTTGAATCTGCTCAGACAGAGAAGTTCTACGAGACTAATCACCTACTGTCTCTACTTGAAGTAAATATTAAAGGCAAGAAAGATAAACACGGGCTGAAGTACGCTATACAAATAATGTGCATAATTACCAGTTAAACCCATGCATTCATAGTCTATTAATCGCTAGGTGAGTTTAGACGGCATTCACAGCGAACAAAGGCAGCATGACAGGATACTACTCTCTGTGGTTTTGTCCCTGCTTGCAAATAGCAAGCTGGGAAAAAAAATGTATTAACCTGTCTGCATCCTGTGTCTCGTCATTGTAACATAAACGGTAAGAAAATGCCTTCTTTGCCAAAGCCCAGCTGCTTTACTCTATGCAGGGACTGCTTTTCTAAGAGCAGAGAGCAAGGCTTGGGTCACTTGTACGATACATAAAGCAGCGGGAGACTTTTCAGAAGCAGTGGCCTTTAAAGCGATTCTAATCCTACCAACGTTAACAAAGTGAAGCCAATTCTGAGCACTTCTTAAGACCCCAGTGGATTTGCTGTTCGTTTTCCTGCATAAAAAGATGATGAAGAATATCATTGAAAAAAAAATACTGTAAAAAGTGAAGATAAGCTGAGAAATAACTTCATAACAGCATTGCTCATAAAGAAAAGACAAACCCAAAATATCCCTGGTCTGTTAGGGTTAAATTCAGAAAGGGGTGAGTGGTGGGGTATCATGCTGTGAAAGTCAGAAAGGCAAGGCTTGCATGTGCTGAGCTTGGGCAGCTCTGAGCCGTGAGATACCTTGACTGCCCTAAATTTTTGGGGACCCTCCTGGCATTGGGAGCTGCTCCCAGGCTGAGGCAGGTGCCCCGCAGCCAGCCCTCCTGTGCTCTGCCCCGGGGGAGGGCAGGGGTTCCTCAGCGCAGGTCACCCACACTGGGTGGGTTTCACTGGGCTGTGTGCTCCAGCCCCGCCTTCTGCAAAATGCAAACGGGCTTCTCATGAATGAAATCGAAAGCAAGCCAATTCATCATTTAATTGAAATGACAGTCACCTTCACCATGTGGAGTACGCGCTGGTTGTGTCACCGTGCTCATACTGGCGGGTATTTCATGACTGATGTCCATGCAGGAATGACTGGTTTTCTGAATGAGGGCAAAGAAAGGGTCATTCACAGTTGTCACTGTTGGGCCTGGCATAGAGCAGGGAGAAGCTGCGGAGGGCTTGGCCAATGTGGGAGCCTTAGCAAGGCAGATGATGGTTTAAAATGAGCCTAGGTATGAAAACGATGGAGAAAAGGAAAGGGAAAGGAAGGAAATTACAACCTCTCCATACTGGTTCAATAAATGTTACATGACATTTTCTCTTTCCTAGATGTAGATTATTTCTTGGAGATAATTTTTAGAAAAAGGGATACAAATAATCCTTTTCCTTCACAGTTTCTTTTTCCTGTGGGAAAGTGTTTACAGAGCTGCTTGAGATCCTGGAATATATTTGAACCTTTTTTTACAGGAGATTTGGCTTGGCTCTTAACCTCTTCTCGGATACAGTGTGATTTCAGTTTCTCTCTTGACATCAGTAGTTTTAAATAAGAACAAACTTCATTCCCGGCCAGCGTTCTACATTTCAGATTTCAGCACTGTCTCTCCGCGGCTACCCTTGCGTACCTGGCAGCAGCTCCTCGGCAATCGGCGCAGCTGGGCTATTTCTGGCAGCCCAAGGCTCTTGCCTGGGGGACAGGGGTCCCTTCCCCAGTGCGGAGGAGAGCTGGGCTGCTGGGCTTGTAGCCCACTTGGCTGCGAGCATCATGTTGCCATCAGCCCCCCCGTAACTGGGAGCAGAGAGTGGGAGCTCCTTAAAATATACAAAAGGAAACAAGGAGCTAATGCTGCTGGTTTGTGCTCTGTGAAGATGCATTATTCATAGTGCACAGAGACAAGAGATGGAGAGAAGATGCCCGGCAAAGCCCCCAGAATGGCTTATTTACCTCTGAGTAAAAACTTAGATTTGTTGAGTAGACTCCATAAATTTAGCAGGGCTCCTGAAATGTCCAGATGTTTCTGAGCAGATGGATAATGTTCTCTTTCTGAAAGCTTACTGAATTTTTTATTATCTTACGCACTATTTGTGTGGGCAGGTTTTCAGAATGAAGAGCAGTAAACAGCAATCTCTGACACTGCTGCCTGCGAGAGAGGAGAGCCAGAGACACCCAGCTCACCTGGGGGATCCTGAGGATGGCCCAAGAGTGGCTGCAAGTAGAGACCACTGTTGAACAGTCAGAAAATAGTCACTGAATCAATGAGTTAAACCTCTCTTAGGAGTCTGAATGTAGCTGTGCTATAAAGAGAGAATGGTCGAGCATCACCAGCTGTGCTCTTGGGCAGCCAGACCTCCAAAAAAAGATTTTGGAGTTAATGCAGAAATTGAGTTAGCCCCCTCTGCGAACCAATGCTGCATTTTTTTCAAATTGGAAATAATTTCTTCTCCATGGTAATTCTTTAGTAACTCTGCTCCACTTAGACCAGTTTAAACTGGAAGAAAAAGATTGGCCTAGGAGAGCTCTGCCTCAGTAGGACAGACCAGGTTGATATCCTTACCTTGTTTATTGTCTGGAGGGGTTACACCTCCATCTGATTCTGCTGTCTCTGTGAGATTCCTTCTAGGCTTGCAATAGAAAATGCCACTAACTTTGGTACTGCCAATAGGACTGGGGTGCCTCTTGAGCAGTGGTTTTCTGTGTTTATTATCTCTACTTGAACTAACCCTGCATCTTCTCTATCTGTGCCTATACTGCTGGACTAGTGCCAGCCATATGTATTTAAAGAATTGAGACAACTTCCATGATTTTATAGCAGATGTATAATTATTTTGTGTTTTTCCTTCCTGATTTTGGTTTCTCCTGTTATTGCTTCTATTGCACACTGCCTAAAGACTTACTTTACTTGAATTCTCAGTCTTTGTATGTGTGTGCTTTCTTTACTGAGCCAAAAATAGCCTGTAATGATTCTGGGTGCAAATATAGATGCTTGCTCTCTGTGTATGTTCATGCTTTTCTACAGCTACTCCCACATGCACATATATACATACATATAGCTGCGTACAGTCAAAATGAGATTTATCTCACTTGTTAAAGACCACTGGCAAGTCATTACAGTGACTGTAAATGTGACTGAGTCTCGCCAAGACCAAGCTGACTGTGCTCAGGACTGGTACCCCAGTGCTGGATATGACAGAGCCGCTCTCACCCCAAGCCCCAGCTCTCCTTTGCTCTCACACTGCCAGCCTGGTACATAAGTCAGCCTGAGCAGCTACAAGCCTGGTTGCAGCCTAACCTCAGTTCAAATCATGCCCAAGATGCAACAACAGGATCAGTTGCTGCTTTATTTTCAAGTGCAGCTGGAAGAGGAGATGGCACCAGCATCCATCCTTTGTGGCTCAGCTGGTGTAGTGGCAGGGGGAGTGGCACAGCTCCTCCTGCCCCAGCTCCAACCCAAACCCTCCCTCCCAAGGCACACAGCAGGCTCTCTTGCAGCAGGTAGTTGTTCATCACATCAAAACATTCACGGGACATGAAGAGAAAGCCAAGGATGCATACACAGGGCAGGAGAGATTCAGAGGGCAGACTTCTGAGGAGGCACAGCTCTGTGGCTTAGCGGTCAGTATGTTACCCAAGGAAAAGTGAACTTGGGGCCGAGAACACTGGTTATACACACCACTTAAAGAGCTGTTAGGTAAAACCCAGAAACCACCCTGGGATTGGGGCCGAGAACACTGTTTACACACACCACATTAAAGAGCTATTAGGTAAAACCCAGAAACCACCCTGGGATGAGAGGCAGGACCTGAAGGCTCTCTTACCAGCTCATCATCATCCTCACTGCATCACCACTGGCCACTCTCCTGACTTCATGCAATAATGTACCACTGCCAGAATATCTGTCATTTTTATCAGTTCCTATAGCTCTGCTGCTCAAAACTTCCTGCTAGTGTCATTTAGCCTCTTCCCTTCTCACAGATAGCTCCTAGCTGCTAATATATACTAACAATTTTCACAGTCGCCTGCTTTCCATCTGTTACAGTTTCACTGCTGGTTTTTTTTTTTTTTCCTTACTTCCTCTATGATCTCAGCTTGCTTTTGTTGAAGCTACATACTTTTTTATCCTTACTGTGAATTTTTGGCTTTTTAGACATCGAATAAAATGTCTCAAAACAGTTCATTTCTCAATCACATTTTGCTCTATTGCAGTTCCTTCTCACAGATGACTCACTTCGTAACAGCTCTCAGGCTGGTGCCACTGGCCATTTCGGAGGGCAGAGATGGCTGGTTGGGATTTTTTCTCATAGTATATGATGAATGTAACTCAGTCATGCTCTCTTGCACCTAAGTATTTTTTAACTTCCAGCTGTGTGGTCACTCCTTCTGGTGCCGATGTAGCACTCCCTGTGCTGGCAGCAACACTTTTTGAGTTACAAAATGTTATAATTTCAAAATGTTCTGACATTTAACTATTGTGATGTGAGTTGGCCAGCAGCTGCTGCTCACTTGGCAGCCAGCCTGAGAGCTCCCGGTGCAGACAGGTGGGGAAGGAGCTGATGAGAACAGGCAGACACCAGGTAATACCTGATCCTGAGCGTGATTCCTTAGGCCTGTGAGCTTTGTGCTTCAGTGCTGTCTGACTCCTTCATGGGTTGTGCAAATGTTGTTCTAGCCTGTGCTGCCTGCTTGTTTTTACCCAGCTGATGATCCCCAGGTTTTCAGAACTACTTTGCATGTTCACATCACATGAACCTTTTGGTTTTCATCAGCAGAAAGGTCAAATACATATTCATAAATGACCCTTTCCAGTTCTTTGTGTTTCATTATCAGGCATGTAGCACCTGTGACTGGCAATTAAAAACAACTCTTCTCTTTCACTCCCATGGTGGCTTGACCTCTGGAGGAGTTAATTCAAAGTTTTAATTCTTCCCATGTCTAAAACCTTCCTGTCCTCAGGGGCAGAACAGTTAGAAGGTGTGTCAGGCTTGCCTGAGGACATCTGCATTCAGGATTATGGCTTGACAGAGAACAACTCAAGTGAAGCATCTCCAGGTGGCCCAGTCCCTAGAGTCCGTGCACTTGATGTGCTTACGCCTGAGAGAGGACCTGCAGGGCCTTGGGGTTTTCTTTCATCACCAAAAAGAAAGGCAAGCGATGCTGAGCAGCACCAGAAGAGCCAGTTACAGTGTTATGATCAATGGCAGGTCACCTAATGCCATGGATTGGACCACAGATACAGGAATTTGCAGAAGAGAAGCACCGAGGAAACTGTGGCACTCAGTGGAAATCCTGGACCTTTTTTATTAGGGTGATAAAAGAAATGAAGTGTTAAGTGGGAAGGATTGGTGCTGAAAGCTGCAAGAAAAGCAGTAGCAGTGGTTCTGAGTGGTGGGTTTAGGTGTTTAAAGATAAAGAATCACTAAGAGATCATGTCTATAATGGCACCAAGAAGCCTTCGAAGACAAATAGCAGATGGCCAATTTCCTACGGATCAATGATTTCCTAAGACAGATTCCATTCTGAGGCAGTGAAAACAAAATTTTCATAGTCAGAGAATTTTTTACTGAAGTGCAAATTGAAACATCTAAATGGTGTGTATGCATGTGTATGCATATAAATATGCATCAACCTTCCTTCCTCACTTGACATCATTGCAAAAGAAATTCCCATCCTGACTTTTCACACCCACATGAGTACAGGAAGAAGGAATTTAAAGGTTGATTGAATTTATGTATCCACTGTGAAATTCCTAAGTACTGAAAAGTACATTTTGTTGAAGAAATATGAGTGCTATGTAATCTACTGTTTGAGGGCTTCCAGCTGAAATGTTACCGTACATCATGTAACACTTTTCATTGAGTGGGAGTTCACCTTGCTTATCTTTGGCCAAAATTTTGCAGTGTTATTCACTGTGCAACAGCTACCCTTTGCAATTGAATTAGGAGCGTCTGACTGGTGCTACAGACATGATAGTTAGTGCTCAGGAATCCCTAAAAAAGCATGGAGGAACTTCCTGCCTTCAACAGAAAAGAATGCGACTGTTTGCTATTAATATTGATAGTATTGCTGTGGGCACTCATCTTTGGCCAAAATTTTGCAGTGTTATTCACTGTGCAACAGCTACCCTTTGCAATTGAATTAGGAGCGTCTGACTGGTGCTACAGACATGATAGTTAGTGCTCAGGAATCCCTAAAAAAGCATGGAGGAACTTCCTGCCTTCAACAGAAAAGAATGCGACTGTTTGCTATTAATATTGATAGTATTGCTGTGGGCAATAGATCTTCAGGGGTCGAAGAAACATGATATGCAAAATACAGAGGTATAAATCCAACAGGTTTGTAATACATAATGGAAAAGAACAGAAAATACCCAGCTGTGATAAACTGTGATATCTGTGCTGTCACTCAGCACTGATAACCTCTTTTCAGAGAAGAACTTGGTGGCTCAGGAGACTGAGGCCCCTGTCTGCTTTCTTGCCAAACCAAATCCATCTCTGATTATCTTTGTTCCAATGTTGGTCTCTCACCAGGGAAAATGCTGCACTGACCTGAATTTTCCTTAAGTGTATAATGTCACAGATTTGACTTTTCTGTCTTGGAGAGCAAGCCCCATAGATGATTATACAGTAAGAAAACATAACAAATAAAACATTTTGTGGCTCCAACCCTTACTGAATTAATAGGTGACTCAAAAGGCTGCAGTCACTATTTCAACAGCTTTCATGGTACCAGCTTTTTTAAGAAAACTTTTGACAGCAAAACAACAGACTTCATTTGCCACAAGCCTGATAAACATAATGAAGGAATTAAGAAGAAAGTTAAAATATCGAGGATGGCACTGCAGCAAATTTGTCTCTCCTGAATTCATCAGTGCCAGTTATGTCAGGCCAGCTCTTCCTGCTTGAAATTAAAACAACGTTTGGTCTC
Organism: Pterocles gutturalis; assembly: GCF_000699245.1. Classification (NCBI taxonomy): domain Eukaryota; kingdom Metazoa; phylum Chordata; class Aves; order Pterocliformes; family Pteroclidae; genus Pterocles; species Pterocles gutturalis. Next base: position 10,932 of record NW_010135559.1, read on the forward strand.
ACAGTTAATCAGTTAATTTAATTCCCCAGAATAAATGCACTGGAAAATCCAAGCTGGATTTTCTCAAAAGGATAAGGGTCAGACTTTCAAAGCATCTAAAGAATAATAAAGGAGTCATATTCAGGCAGCCTAAAATATGCCCAAGTCACCATGCCCAGGGTTTCTTATTGACCAGCTCTAAGTCTGGAGAGCACAGAGAATATTAAGCTCTGGGACCTTAGTGGAATTCATTCCAGCCATAATCCAAACACTGTCATTAGTGGGACTGACAATAGTTAAGTTTAGTGCTACCTATTTCCTGATGACTACTCAGACACCAGTATAAAAATGATGCCAGCTGGAGCCTCTTACCTTTTTTTGGCATCTGGGAAGTTGTGGACCTTGACAAGCTGGGACCAGATGTCCTTGTGACTCTCAGTGTGACTCAGCTGCATTGGTGCTGCTCCTGTTCCAGTCTGACACTGAAAAGAGAGTACCTTCATGAGGCTAGCAGTGAGGGAACGATTTAACTTAGAAAATGTACAGTGCTGTAATAAACTTAGTCTTTATTAGCTAGTACAAATGGAGCAAAGTTTTCAGTAATTTTACCTTGACTGTATAGATTAAAAAGAATAAAATCACTTTATATTTGCACTTGATACAGGGCTTAAAGAAATAGAAAGAATTAAGATATAAAGAATTCAGCACTGTTTGAGAATCCTAAAAGCTAACTTCAGAGAAAGACGTGCAAAGGTCAGGAAGAACCAGATGTCTCTTCAGGTGTTCTTAGACCCATAGCTGATATCAAGGAGGACTTAAATACATAAATTCAATAGCCATCATGAGAGTAGCTCCAAGTCACTTATTTTGATAAGCCACCTTAGAAATTTGCATGCAAATTTACAAGGTTAGAAAGACACACTGTGTACACTACTGGGACAGAAAGCCAGTAAAAGAGGAGTGTAATTGCCCTGTCCCAGTACCAGTCACGTCTTCAGCCTGGGTCTCTATGACTACTGGCAGACCAGTCAGCTCTTGGTTTTTTCATAGATGGGGAGCTTTTGTTTAAAGAATTGTTCCTGATTTCTGTGAGTAATGTGTTTTCTCCAGGCTTCGTCTTGCAACAACTGTCCCATAAATCATGTTCAAAATAAAGTGTTTAGGAAAGGAACCAAAAGCTGTACAGCCTGAGCCTTTTACTAACCATTGACAAAGATCTATGAATGTAAAGCACATATACAAATACCATATCTTAAACCTATTTAATTCTCTGGGTGTGGTCACTAGTTTTGGTAGTAGGTGCTAGCAAAGATGAAATAGCCAACTTTTTTTGCCTGTATTTGCAGCAGACCACATCCTTCTGCAACTGCTCATGTATTTGTCGATAAATACATGATTAATTCACAGCAGTCAGTGTAACAGAAGAGAGCAGTAAAATATAGAGCAGGAGTCAAGAAGTTCATGTTCTGGAGAAACTGTATGGCTTGAGGAGCAGTGACAACAAACAGTGGGATATTTATATTGGAACAACATGAGTATTCACTTTATTGATATGAAAACAGAATAGAAAATACTGTCTTCCATTCATAATCAGGAATCTCTTTTTGCTAGCACTGAGCAATCTTTTTATTATAGCAAGAGTGGGCTGACTGCACTTCTGTTTGTGCTTTTGTTATGTTTGTTTGGAGGGGTTTTTGAAGTAACCTGTAACGCTCACATTATGCTCTGCTTTTTTTTGGTCTGTAGTCACACAGCTCTGTTATAACTTTCCCTTTGGAAATATGCACAGGAGTTAAATGTCTCTATCAACATGTCTTCAAACATCTTTGCTTTCTTTTTAAATCCTGGCTACTCAGCAAACCATTTCCTAAGTCTGCATGTTAGAGTCAAGGATCTGATTCTAGCAAAAAGACTTGATAGGCATTAAAATTTAGCCTTTTTATGTGAAGGACAGTCCTCAGTTGTCAATGATTTTCACTGGTCTTTAAAAGACACAAAAGTCCTTGTCTCTGTTGCAAATGTAACTCCCAGATCCACACGCTAAAACATTATTATCAGAAAGCTGTATTTCCTCAGCATTTGTAGTGAACATATCAGAGACCTAATTGCTTCAAGTCAAGAAAAGGAACCAATTCTGCATTGCCAAAATTTTGATCTTTCAAAAAGTGGTCATGGATCATATCAGAAAAAGACCCATTTTCCCTGCTCAAAAAAACAACCGAACAAAAACAAACAAACAAGCAAAACCCCCACCAACAAACAAAAAAATCTAAACCAAATCCCACCAGTTCAGCTTCACCCTGTGTTTCAGATGATCAGGAACAACATCATCACATATCTTCTGGGCTGTACCTCCCTGGCTGTTCTAATTAATAGTGGCTTGAGGCAGTATTTATTTCTTAGCTCATGAGATAATAGGTTATTGATTGATCTGTGAGCTAATAGCCAAGGTTATGTCTCACATAAGAAGTGATTGTGCGGATTGAAGTGCATCGTTGATCCTGTTTCCACACACTCAGGGGGACCGTACATTTAACTGTCACACAAAAAAGAAGAAGAAAAGACCCTTAATGACGTTTATTAACTTCTGTGATTCCTGCACCGACCACCAGTTACTGTGGTCAGCCCAATCTGCCGCTAAGCTTGCCACTAGCTTACGTTCAGCATTTGCAGTCCCCTGGATCTTCCCTGCCAGGGAAGAGGTGACACCCTGAAGTCCCCTGCTCTCACAACTGCTCTGGATTTCACTGCTGCTTCGTCTGGTGCCATTGCCATCTCACCATGGCAGAGGTACTGAGGAACCATGAGGTGAATGAAATACCCAAATGGGTATTTTAAAGAACCAAAAAAAGCATTGGAAGAGATTAAAATCAGAAACTAATGGAGCCATAAGTGCAACATGGAATTGAGTGGAAATATTGAATGGTGAGCACATTATTGGAAATGCAGAATTGGGTGCAATTTAGAAGGTCCATTATAATGAAAGCTTCGCGATGATAAAATCTGTTCTCATTGTAGAATATTTGGTGAAAAAATTTTGTTTCAGGTGTATCACTTTAGCGATTCTAAGTCATGACAACCAGAACAGGAAACCTGATTGGAACACATATTTCTGAAATGTGCTTCAGAAACTTGGAGGTTTCAGTGAATTGCTATATTTCTGCAAGACGGTTTGAATCAGGATATTCAGAATGGGAAACTGTCAAAAAAAAAAAAAAAAAACCAACAAGGAAATAAACTTAAACGACTGCTTCATTTAGACAGAACCCAGCATTAAAATGGTCATTTTACACAAAAACATTTTGAGCTGTTCTAGTTTCAGGTACAACCAGTTCCTCTACTACTCCCCCGTTCATACCTGTATATGTATATTAAATCAATCACCCCTCTACTGAGAGTCATCTGGAGGCTGATAGTGAAAACCAAATACAGAAAACAACCTAACTCTCTCTTGCAATCTACTGTTAGTACTATTCAGAAATGGCATCCTTTTTTTTTTTTCCTGGTCATTCATTTTCCCTGTTGTGTAGGTCATTGTCCCACAATTCTGGCTAGCCCTCCCTAGACCCATGTCCTGGTGGAGCCACAGCTAACACAGACTCTTTGAAAAGTCTTTTTGAGACTGCGTGTTCACTAATTATTTTTAAGTGTCATAGCAGTTTGGGAATTATTCACCTGCCAGTTTCCCAAGCCGCTGGCCTTTTCTAAGCTTTAACCGTACTTCTGGTTTTCAGGTGCTTGCCCAACTCAGTCAGGATTTCCTAGCTTGCTTGTCACCTGCATGTAATTTTCAGGAAGGACACTGCTCATGAAGATACGTGATGGGAACCTAAAAAGTTATTAATTTATTTGACACAAACCCATTTTGGAACAGTGCTACTCAGTGGCATGCACACCTTGTTTTTATTAAGCCATGTAATGGGGAAAAAACTAATATCAAATCCAAGGAAAAGCATTAAAAAGCTAATTTGCCTAAAGGTACAGAAGCTCTTGAAAAAACTGGTATTGTCTCCTTTTTCAACTATTACAGAGACATAGCATTTTTACTCTCTCATTTATGTCAGCTAGGATAGCTAATGATACACTATTACATGACCCAGAGGCAGCCTCATCTTGCATGAGCCTCCTTGTATCTAGTACTGCTTTGCCAGCTATTTTGTGCCACCCAAACAATTTCAGATACAGTTTCAATTACAGAAGAGAATAAGATTCTTGAGGAGCTGTAAATGTATCAATTATTTCGGCATAGCCATCCTGCTCTGAAATAGCTGAAGAACCTGCCTGCATTTCCAGGGTCCACATCTGCCTCCCACCAGGCAGCCTTCGGGGTATTTGTGTGACATTAACACGCTAAATAGTATCTACATGCGTTGGGGAGAATATGTCTCGCAGTTTAATTGTGCACATTCACCGTAAGGGCCAACGTCCGCTTTCATTTCCTCTGAATTCAATACAAATCCAACAGCGGCTGCAAGATCAAATCCCAAGCCCTGCTATGGAATATTTGTTATAAGATACTGAATTTTTCAGCCCAGGCTTGAGCAAATAATGCTAATTAACAAAGAATTTCCAAATGGATGTCCATAATTTCAACCATGCCAATGCTTTGGGGAAACATAGCCTGCAGTGTGGAAGGAAATTTGATCCATTTCTTTAGAGTAATTAATTTAAATGAAAGACTGAGTATTTTCTACTTGCTGGGCTGTAGCCTATCTATTGATTCTCTCTGCAGAACTCTAAAACAACATCTTTTCAACACCAAGGATTTTCCTATGAGCCTCTTTTTAGACTTCTGTCAATAAATAAAACTATTCCCTTTTTTATTTGTGGTCTGGATTTACATGAATTAAAGTAATAAAATAAACCTTCTCTGAAACAGATAAACTTCACTTAATTTAAGATTTAAAAAAAAAATCCTGTGCTAAATTTAATGATTGGGTGCACGACTGGTGTCAGCACAAAGTCACTGAGATCTACGCAGGGAAACACAGCAAAATGTGAAACTATTTCCATGAGTGTTTGCTAACAAACCTCTTAAAAATAGTATAACGGAGATTGAGGCTCGTATCTGAACATATTGTACCATTTATCATTGGCAGCTGCTGTTTTTTAAATTAATCTTTGAGAATATGCACCAAAGAATTTAAGGTTCAGAGTTGAGGCTGTCCTTTCCCAGAGGCTGCGTTATAGCCCTTGGGTGCCACCAGACTGTTTGGTCTCTGTCTTGCTCAGCTGTGTGTCCTTGATGCCTGTGGAAATTAGAGAAAAGTTTTTATTCCTCTTCCTTTTCTAAGGATTGCATCTGATAAATGGTGAGCAATGCTGAGCAAAGTGATCACAGAGGCAGTGGAAATGAAACACCCGGGAAGTCCTGCTCCTTGCTGTAGCATAACAATTGCACCAGTCCTTTTGCTGGTGCTGATGCCTGCTCCTGTCCTGGTGTGCAAGTCATGCTGACACTGGAGGAGGTGAGACTTCCCCCATCTTTCATCCCCGTATTGCGTGAAAAGAGGGAAAGCAGTGCTCTAGCTTTGCCTTGCACAGCTGTGAAAGAAGAATGTAGAGGCTGATATTTACACCCTTGAAAAAAAAACCCCAAATAATTATTACCTTAACTTGTGCTTCCTACTTATTTTACACTATTGCAACTTCACCAAGTGTCCACGCAGCCACTATGGTTTTTTTGACCAGCTCCTCTTGGCTTCAACCCTTGGTTTCTTTGGGGTTTATAAGCACCCAAGAATGAGGCAGGTGAGTGATGTGCCAAAACTCTCCTTAAATCCAACCTTATTCTCCAAGTCTGAATGAGTGCAGGATAGCACCCGCACACTCCAGAAAGTGGCGAGCCTTGGCAGGGTGTTATAAGGCTTTTTCTAAGAAAAGTAACAAGAAAATGCCCAAATACAAAGAGCATCTGAGGCTTCACAGAGCATGAAACAGCCAACCAGCTGCATCAACAAGTGTTACTCTTATTTCAGTTTCATGTTCTTCTACATTAAAGGTCCATCATTTGATGCTTTAAATTGTCAAAAAAATTACGTTTATAGGGTAAAATGTACTATGTAGAAGTAAAATGTATTGGATAATAGGCAGGGAAAGATCAAACTCTGGATTAAAGGAAAAGAAACTTGGGGTTTTTTTAATCAGTAAACAAGTTTCTCTAAATAATACATTAGCTGCTTTTCATTCTTGAAGAGGCTATTATTTTCAACCTTACGGCTTGGATATTTTTAAATACTTACGAACATAAAAGACACTGGCACGGTAAGAATCTTAGCAGTAAAAAGAACGTAAGTAGAAAGGTAGAACAGATGAGAACCAGCATAATACTTTATATGGTACTAATCTCAGTTTTAAACAGTTTCTCATTTCTATGAAAAAGGTACTTGTGATCATGCTTCCCCCACAGCCGCATGGCCACGGACCAGGTTCAGCACAGGGGGAAAGACAGGGGAGCCCTTGACCTCTGCCACGCCCAAAGGCGCCGTGCTCTTGTTATCCAAAATACAGTGAAGAACCATTTCTGATAAAAATAATTCTGCCAATATTCAGAAGAAAAAAATTGTTAATACACAAATTAACAACTACGGTACTAGAGAAGGATGCAAGAGACATGGCAGCTTTACCACCTCCTGCCTGGTGACCACGGCCACCTCACTGCATTTGCTGCCTCCCCTCAGCTTTGCCTTTCTGTCCGCATCAGACCGTCTTCCATCAGGTGTCTGAGTAACACCCAGCACAGGACAGCCACAACCTCAGCTGGAGCCTCCTGGCCCAAAACAAATAAATACACATACTTAGAGCACTCGGCTTTGTTTTTATAATAAATGAGGGTTGTCCCTCATCCAACGTATCACAGGAATTTTCATTACATCACACTTTTTCATAAGTAATGATAATATATAATTTGTTTACCTCACATGCACATGTGATTATTGGATATCAACTGCTGTTCACTAAAAATGATTAAATGATCCCCTTCTGTTAGGGAAAACAATAGAATTTTCTAGGCCTTTATTATACTGCTTCTTCAGCCATTGCAGAATGAATACATTACAATGAAGCAGAAAGCAAAAATTGACAAGTGCTTTGGTATAAACCCTAATAGTAAGAATTTCCAAATAAAGAGGAAAAAAAAAAAACCTTTCTTTAATAGTTTGGAATCAGCTTGACAAAGTTGAAAAAAATATCCTTAGGATATAATTTAAGAAAGGGGATGACAGTAAAACACATTGTTGATTTTATTCAGGATTAGGGAATTCTGCAGTTTAAAAGGCTCTCAAATAACTATGCTTGCTAGTAGACAATCTTTTTCTACAATCTTTTCTAAGAAAATACCCACAGAGGTGAGCTCTCTGTCAGACTTAGGGCAGTTTCCCATTTTACAATATGATTTTATTTTTTTTTCTCTCCACAGAGGCTGAAATTCTCCAGAGCAGTGCTTGTGTCCTGCTGTGCAGAATATGATCATTTGGACCACAGCAATCTTTTCATAAATGAAAGTACTCCATTCATCAAGGAAGGTTTATGAGCGATGTGCTTCCTCCTACCATTTATTACTAAGGGCTACACTGTAGTAAATACCTTTCCAATTGCATTTCATGCCTAGCAGGAAAAATATTGTGCCTTCTTTTATTACATTATTACCAATTTTAGCAAATATAAATGTATATGTACATTTTTAAATAGCATTAATATCGAATGCTCACTTTGACATTGCCTTGGTAGATATTTTAGCTTATTAGATTTTCCACATTTATTTTGTTTGGAATCTTTCTCTGAAGTAGTATAAATCCTGAATTTTTATACTAGTTCTATTCCCTGACTTGATGGGAGATGGTATACGCATTTCAAAGCTCTTCCTGAGCTCCCAGGTATGTGCAATCCTCTGTGTCTATGGAACAACTTCCGTGTGATCTATGGGCTTTTGTTGACTTCGATGATTATTTTTTCCTGAGTCACTAGAAAAAACTCCTGCACTGGGCTTCCTTGCTTTAGGGCAAGGGCAGCTGCAGAAACGCAGACGGGAGTTATGAAGTCTGACATTTACAGGACCCTCTCTTATATCCCTGTTTCTCTCAGTCCATGATCCCTCTTTCAAAGCACTGGGTTCAGGCACAATGGACCCACATCACCTTTATCCCTGCAGTGTCACCGGGGGCTCCTTCGGGGCAGCAGGATTTCTCTCGCAGGCCCTAGCAGGCAGTCATCCAGGTAAGAGAGAGCTCTTGCGGTGGGAAGTGCAATGACATTTTGCTTTGCCTCCCTCTCCTGCTTTGCCCAGTAGGGATGCAAACAGGAGACCTCATTTTCCCAGGTTTATCTGTTCGTACCTATGAAAGTTGTTCTGTGGAGAATCCTCGCAGCATAAACACACCAAAAAAAAAAGTCTTACCTTTTGATAAAGAAAAAAAAAATCTTACTTTTGATATTCACTATAGTAAGATCTAGAAATAACTATATATATATGTATTTCATATACTCCTGCCCCTGACAGACCTGCCAGGTTATTGTAGCTGGGCTGGGACCGCTGTGTGCTCCTGAAGCAGCTCAGGCTGAGAAGGCACTGGCAGCCTGATGCCACCCGCCTACAAACATATTTCTCCAGCTAAATTATCTACTCCAGGGACTGTGTCAAGAGCAAAACTGGAGTCATCTTTTCCATTCAAGTACTCTACTTGCTTTAAGGCACAACACAATTAATTCACTGTCACATACAATTAGTAACCCCCATGTTGGTACATAATATAAAGCTATTTCTCTAGCTCACATGCAGCTAACTGGACCTTGGTTCTGGAGAGCTGTACCACAGGCGTTCCTGCTGCGAGGAGCTGGTCCCTTCTGCCTTCACCGAGGGTAAAAGGAGGGGAGGGCTCTGCTCGCTTTCAGACACACTCAACAAAAGAGGACAGTTGCAACATCTCAAATTAAGGATGGATTATGTGATAGAGACTGCAAAAAGCATAAGGATACAATTTCTTCAGACTTTCTTAATGACTTTATCTCTCTTGTCTGCAACGAAGTTCCTCCTTTCTCTTGGCCTCACAAGACAAAAAAAAAAAAGGTGCATGGATTACATACAATATTAGACCTACTAGAAAGAAAGGCTTTTGTCCTATGTATTGATTGATGCATGTTCAAAAGAGTCAAGGTGTTCTTTAAGCTGTTGCATATGTTCATCATGTGTTGAGTGCTCATAAACTTCCCTCAGGACTGCTCCAGCTGTCAAATTCCCATTACATTGCCTCACTGTGCAATTCATGTGAATAAATTACTTACGTATAAGGTAAGGTAATGCAGATCTTATTTAACCTCACCATATGAAGATAATGTTGTGATGTTACTACCATAATGACGTCATGGTCATGTTGTGATCACCGTGTAACAGCAGACAAATACTACCTGTTATCACCAGCCAAGTTAATGAGTACGACAAGGTTAAAACAACTGTGAAACATTCATTTCTCTACTGAGGCGGTTTCACCAGTGTACGGAGCACACGCACACAGGCGTTTCTCTGTATCAGCAACACAACCTGGGCATTCAACTTTGTGTACAAGAGGGAACAGCAGCAACTGCAAGCCAGTGGGATGGTGCAGTATGGCCATGGGGATGGAAGGATCAGGCACATGTCCTAAATCAGTGAGTCTGTCAATCAGAGCAGTGTGAGGTTAGGCTCAGTGATGTGGCCAAAGCAGAGGATGACTGCCTGGTTGTGGGTGAGGTCCCTGCAGGTGCACTCACACAGCTTGAAGCTGCAAATTCACACAAAAATGTGGTGTATGATTCAACAAATGCATGGTACTATGGGAAATGAAGTAGAGTCAGTGGTGGAAGCCAAATGAGAAGAAAATAACCAGCACTTGCTCACAAAATGGTTTAGATAATCTACAAAATATTAAAACCACTCTGATCTGGATCACAGTAAATAACTTGCTCTCCAGTTCAATATTAAAAAAAAAAATTCAAAATATGGTATTTCCAAAATGAAATATTCTGTATTTCCAGTCCAATATTCAAAACAGCGGTGGAAGAAAAAGGCACAGATCTTGCAGGTAACTGTCTCTGGTTCATTATCCTAATACCTTTGCAAGTATGTCCACACGTAAAGAATGTGTGTTCTCCCGAGTGTTTGCATTGTGTATGTGCAAGGGGTCCTTTTACACGCTGACTTCGAGTCTCCACTGCACAGTCACAGTTCGAGGACCAGTTCAGCTGGACACGGAGCCACTATAGACCAATGCTGATACTGTAAACAACTAAGCCGTAGGCCACGCAGGATTTTGGACTATAGTACATAAACTTTCTGTATACAAAGGCACTAAGGATCAGGGCATAAATTGTTACTGCCTTTAAGTAGCAGAATTGCAGGAAGCTTGCTTTGCCTCTAACTAACAAATTTTTATTTCTAGCAGAATATGTCCAGGTTTTATATAGGATCCACAAGAATAAAACCCATTGTTTTCCACTTTTCTTGTACCGTATACAGTGTCTAAGTGCTTTTCCAGATGTGCAGAGAGATTTAGCACCAACATTGTTTGGAAGTGACTTTCTTTTTTCTTCTCCCAAGAAAATTACTATGTGAGGTCTTTAAAAAAAAAAAAAATTGCAATATATGATGTCAGAGAAGCCATGTCTAAAAAGCCCAGCTCACATTTGGAATAAAAGAAGCAGGTTTGTAGAAGTGTTAGCACCTGTGAAACTCTCTTGCCTCTGCTGAGAGCTGTGCCCTTTCAGCAGACCTGGTCAGCTTATGGGGGTCTAAATGTCTGGTGTTACCACTGCCACCGTGGGAGATACAGCTGGAGGGAGCATACTCCGAGTTTGCTATACAGATATCTGAGGGAGTTTTCAGGTTATGTTTCTGGATCCAGATTTTTGGGGCTTGTGGCTACAAATGTCAGTTTAACCATAAATCTATATTTGGGTTGCTTTTCCAGGTGTACTGTCACCTCAACGCAGTCAGATCACGGTGCTGTATTGTGCCCAGCAAAGCCTGAAGAGCAGAGCGCAGGAGCAGGGCTCCTGAACTGAGCATTCATCTGCTTTGCATTGAAAACAATCCCGACTGGCTTTGTTCTTCTTTTCTGAAATGTACTTGCCCCGTTTCTTGACAGACTCTAACCTGTGTTATTTGTCTTCCACACCACAGGCAATAAAATGACTTGCCAGGATTTTAATGGGAAAAAGGGAGTTTGCGTTTCTCATTCTCTGCTCTGCTGTACAACTCCTACTGCAAGTGGCCACTTTAAACCTGTCCTGGAAACAGTTTGTCACAGACTGGCAATGGTGTGGTGTGCACGCAGGCGCTACAGGCAGAGCCCAGCATGTTTCAACTGCTGGCAAGGAGTCAATACAACATGACAGCAAAGAGAGAAACCTGATTAGAAATAGTATTACTGTATAAAAGCCTTTTTTTCCCAGGATGAACACCACTTTTTACCTTGCAGAGGGCTCTGTCTGGGTGTCACGAGGGTGCAGATGTCTTGGCATCGCTCTCCTGCCATGTTCTGCAGCCTGTCTTTTGTCTTTCAACATTTCATGGTAAGGAGAGACCAACAGCACCTTGCTGATGCTCAGGAGGTCCTCTCTGCGGCACCTCACTGCCTAAACGCTGAAACGGTTTTGTCATGTTGGATAAAAGCTGCTGAGTCTTCCTCAGGATTTCCAGGTTGGAGGATGTGACCTAAATAAACATAATGTTCTCTGGAAACATATTCTGGCAGAGGATTCAGCATATTGTGCAGATTACAAATTGCACCCAATTTTCTGTTTTAGCTGCCTGATTTTTTTGTGCTGAAACTGTTGATTGCTTCAACTGTTGCAAAAAGAAAAGTAGCAGTTGCAAGCATTTAAAGAGTGCTGAAACACGACATTTTTCATGGTTGTTTTTTATTCCATGCTCCGTTGCTCAGTTTCCTGCTATTGACTGATGTAACAATACAACCCTGATCGCACAATGGCTTAGCCATCAAGAAGGCTCTGAAGTTTTGGTGCTGCTTCAATTCTGATCTGGGAAAATACAATCAAAGGTGTTTATGTCACAAATCTGTGAGAGCAGTCCCTCTTTGCCCAAGATACCTATGGGATCATGGCCGATTTAGATCTCCTTCCTTCTTGTTTCCACTGCTGCTTGAAATTTCAGCAAGAATTCAGAGATAGCATTTTCTGTAGCATTTTTTCAGAATTTGTTGTTCCTTAAGTGACTAGAGATCTGGTGGTTGGAGGCTCAGAGCATGGGTACATACTTGTGTTTTGTTTTGTACAAAGGTCCTGGTCCTGATGGGTGCAGCCCAGCGCTGTCTTGCACCCTTCCACACTACTAGTTTTAACAAAACTTAAACATCTGAAAAACTGGGAAAGAAAGAATGAAATAATTTCAAAATTAAGCCTCTAAATATTGGGAACCATAACTCAAGGATCTAATGGTCTCACTTTCATTCCTTGCCCCTTCCAGTGACACCTGGCACATGGGCATCCCGGCTCCTTGTGCCTCCGAGCTGCTCTTGGACACGTGGAAGCCCAGGAGACATCACCCAGCTCTGTTAAACATCACGGGAAGACGTGTCAAAGCTCCCAGCACCCAGTGACACCTCTAGCTAGGTCTTATCCTCTCCTCTAATACTCCTCAACATTGCTTCCCCAAAGCTGAGGGACAGGAACTTGCTGGATCCGACAATCCAGGAGGACCTCGCGTGTTTAACTTGTTTCCAGTTAATTGGGTTTTCTCCCTTCCTCTGCAAGTCACATTTCCACAGTGGGAACTGTAGCTACAACAGGCCTATTCACAGGCCACAGTATCTCATGATGCTGTGAATAAATGTGTGAGTTTTCAGCACTTAATAGTGTCAGCCATGAAGGAGAAAGCTCTTCTCGGCCATAACTGAATGGGAACAGGCATGCTGCTCCAATAAAAACAGCTAAGAGCAAGACAATAATATACATACATCATTGTAAAAATTAGGAAAGGGAAGAGAAAAAGATCTGAATTGGCATCATATGATAGGAATTTGTTTTCAAGCCCTGACACAAGGATCTCAGCTTAGCTTAGAAAATAAAATTGTTTTTATTTTCTTCCATTGCCCTACATGAACCGGGGAATAACAACGTTCTCCCTGTGACTCCTCCCAACTGTGCTAATTTTCTGACCTGGGAGCACAGAAATTACTTGTGGTGTCATTGAGTATTTTATTCCCATATTTTATTCCATTTGTGCTTGGGACATGCACATCATTTGCGTTTCTAAAGAAACTTGGAATTTAACGGGCAATATAGAGCACACAAAATATTAAACTGGAAGGTACAAGCAGTTCCTGTCTTTAGAGGAATTCATCATTTCAGGGGTGATGATGCATCAGAAGAAAGAAGGAATCTGGAGCTTGGTGCTGCTCCAATTGAAGACAGAGGCAGAGTTCTCATTAAGTCCAAGCAGACACTCAGCTATTCTCAAGCCCATATAAAATCATGCCATTGAAATATCATGGAAGCATTAATGGAGGGAAAAGCAAATAATTAACAATTTACCAACTACAATTAGTCTTTTAAATGCTAATTTGCCCCATAGAAATACAACAGAAAATCATAATAATGTATTTTAAAGACATTACACTACCAGTCTGAAGTTGGGAGAAATAAATCAGCTGGGATAAAAGGAACTTGCTTGATTCCTGCTTAAAGAAAAGAAAGCACCTCAAGAAAACAAAAGGGGAAAAAAATACTGCCATATCAAAGCAGCACAGAAGTATTTTAACTGAATGCAATGCAAGCTCCAAAGGCTGGAGTCCAGTTGTTCCTTCAAATCCAAAGCATGCCTGAGAAACAAGCATGACACATCTGGACTGCCCTGATGATGCTGGTGAAAAGCCTCTGACTGATTTCAGAAAGGCTTTTGGTCAGAACCAGAAATCATGCTTTTGTCAAGCAGACTGATGTTCAGGTAAGGGGCTTGGGCTCTGCAGCTATCTCAAATTACTGTGACAACCTGAGATTATTCCACCAAGAAGAAAACAGCTGAACAAAACTGTCTGGAACAGGTGGCTTTTTAGAAGACTGTCTGAAAGATTACATGATAAATATAAGCACTCATGATAAATGCTGCTGTAAAGCTGTAACTGATAAATTCTAGTGAAGGATCCTCTACTTATTGGCATAAATAGTAGCAAAAGAAGGCAATCACAAGGATTATCTTTTCCCAAGGCAGAGTCTGCAGAAAGCACTTTAATTTTCTTTCATGTTTTGGACAGACAGTACCAGTTCCTGTAAGAACAAAACAAATGTTCACATATACTATGTTCTCCTAAAGTGTTTCACAGAAAGTCTCTCCTATCCTATCCTGTCCCAGCTGTGAGAACCTGTGAGCATCAAACCATCTAAAATTCATCACTTATGAGCTTTTCTGAGAATGGAGAGCCACTGAAGCCTAGCTGAGCCCTTTACCTCTCCCTTCCCTGTCCATCATAGCTGATTCCAGGACTACTCCTTTTCAAACATTTTCTCCAGGAAAGTCTGCCGTTAGATAACCTGAGGACAGTGAGTGAAGCTGTGCCTCACTGCCCACCTGTGGTCTTACACACTGAGCTTTGGTAACTGTGAAAGCATTAAACAAAAGCAATGGCAACTTCAAAAGGCTATGCAGCATCTTACTAGAAAGCAGAGCTGATCTCAATATGGGTAAAATATAATGAAGCATTGTGTTAAAAACCTGATGAAATTCTAGAGAAAAATCAGAACTGTTTCTTCTCGAAGTTACTTTCGTGGGTGTGACACATGAAGCTAGTTGACAAACTCCTGACTTCACACAGATGCAGCCCATTGCCTCCTGCACCGCGTTGTGCTGCGCCAAGGGCTGCTCTGCCTCCTGGGCACCGAGGTGTTTTCCGCCACTGTGCTGAGATCGGGATGTGAACAGTAGGTCACTCACTCACTTGTGAACAGTAGGTCAGTCAAGAGATAGAGCTTGTAGGCAGCTCCCGGCACCGTGAAAGAGGAAAACGTAGGAGAAAACCCTGAAGCCCTCGGTCACTAGAAGATGTATGCAACAGTACAGCTTGAGCAGCCAGCTCAGGAAGGCACAACAGAGATCTCTGGTGCAGCCTGCGAAGGAGGGAGAACACGTTCCACTTGGGTCGGTACAGTCGAACCTTTTTATTTACCACTGCCTGAGGTGGCCCACTGATTTACGACAAAAACTTGTTTAACGAACACGTGGCTATCAGATTTCAGAGCTAAATATGCCTGTTCAGGTTTCTCCTAATTTAAACCAACTGCTGGGAGCATGATCCTACCCTGAATACGTCACACAAACAAGGAGAAAGGGAGCTGACACTGACTTTCACAGACACTCTGAAGGAGGAGAATCTAGCTCAGAGATCAGACAATGTCTATCAAAACAGAGGTAACCAGATGGTTACTGTCTCTGTCATGTCAACCTCTTGGCTAAAAAACTGTCTGACTCAGAAATTTTGAAGGTATTTCCCTGAAATCCAGCAGGCCTGATCAAAGAGATTGGTTAAGTAAAAAAATAAGCCCTCCTTTAGCTGTTTTCTTTTTCTACCTAACATTAAACCACTGCTTTTTTACTGTAATGTTTAAAAACTGAATACCTAGCCATATTCAGTCTTTTTCTGTCTCCCACCTGTCTGTCACCTGAGCACCTTACACTTGGGCAGGAAGACAGATCATACAAGAAAGACTCTGAGACAGCAAGAAATTCAGCCCAGGTACCCCGACAGCCTCCATTCAAAACATACTTGTGTCACTCCCCCTCTTTCTAGCGAGCAAGATGCTGTTGGGACACTTCTTCCAGCCTCTCCTGCTTTGGGATCATCAAGTGGATTGAAAGCACGTTGAATTTGGGCTGTTCAACACGAGCAAGAAAACCTCCATAGAAATATTTTAAATGCCTGACATCTGGCTTCAATTAAGTTTATCTGCATTAATAAAACACATTTCTCCCTCAGTGGATAAGGATATTTTTTAATCTTTTATATCGTCATTCAATAAGCCTGAAAACTGGTAAAAAGTACATTCATGTGCAAATCAGTCCTTTTTCATTTCCCTTTACTTTTTTTTTTCCATCCTGCTTCAATATTTTAAAATCCAACCTCTGAGTCATGTAAATAATTCTTATTGGCGCTGCTAACCACAAATGTACAAAAGTAAGCTGTCAGCCGCTGCAGAGAAGATATGCATCAATGGACTGTGCTGAGATTCAGAGGGCTGCTAATGACACATGGAGCCTCTCACGCTTTGATCATCAGTTTGAAACTCTAATACCAAAACTGACCTAGAGTTATAATCATGGGGTAATTACCTGGTTGTCTGTATATGATTGCTGGTCGTTTTTTTACCCCTCAGTAGACAGGCATTCTGCTTGCTGGCAGTAACTATCTTCTCTTTTGCTATCAATCTCTAGAATTCAGTTAAAACTACAGAAATTATTCTACCCCTCTCCCAGGCTCTCTTTTCCTCAAAGGCCCACACCACTCTTAGTTGCTGGTCTTTTTTTACCCCTCAGTAGGCAGGCATTCTGCTTGCTGGCAGTAACTCTTTTGCTATCAATCTCAAGAATTCAGTTAAAACTACAGAAATTATTCTACCCCTCTCCCAGGCTCTCTTTTCCTCAAAGGCCCACACCACTCTTAGAAGGCAACACTTTACAATGATAACCATCTCACAGCTTGCTTTTACTGCTGTCCTTTTTCATCCACTGTAAGAGTGAAGAAGGAACCCCTTTAGTGGGAACCAGGAGGAAAGAAAAATCTTTCTCATTAAACACTAGTTCTGCTCTAAGGCTTTTGCAGTAGAGTCTGGTGTCAAAAAACACAAATAAATGGAGACAAAGGCTTCCCAAGTTCTTTACACACATCAATTCCTAATATCCCACAACAACCCGGTGAAGTCCTCAGGGACCTTGTTTATATGGACATTCAAAAAAAGTTGTGGTCCAGCTTGTGTCTGCTGAGATAGCTCAGGTCAGGGCTGTGCCATCCCTCTCCAGAAACACTACACTATGAAGGCAACCTTGTCCATCATCCTCCCTCCCTGTTTCCTCCGTCCCCCAGGGAAGGTATCTAGCTGACTCCTAATACTTCCCTGCACACGTGCTCTGAAGACTTTTACCATGTAACTCAAGCCAGGTTGTAGCTCTGAGGGATTTCCTCAATTTTAACAGCTCAAATAGAAGTCACAGAGGATATTCAGATTGTTTCACCCCTACTCCCTTTGCTCTTTTACCTGAGAAGCACAGTTTTTGAATAACATGCAAATCATCCCTTCAGATTTACTGACAGTCAGAAATATATTTGTCTTCATTATTTTAATTCCCTGATCTTTGTTCAATGAAACCTACAAATGCACCAAAGTGTTACTTGTCAATCAGGTCATCAGCTTAGAAAATGTGTAGCAGCAAAAAACCATAAAATGAAGCAGTTACATTGTAATTTTCTGATCAGTCTATTAGACATTTATTCGTTTAAACATTCATACCTCTGTTCTACTATGTCATCTGGCAGCATCAGACACCTGAAAATTGTATCCTTTCACCAGATATAAAGTCTGTTGCTCTCATTAAAATATTCATGACAAGAAAGATTTTAGTCAATTGGTGAATTGCTATTACAGTTAAAACATAAATCAACACCATGCCATTACTACGGTGTGGGAGAATTTAATGGACTTGCAGCAACTTATGCATAAATACAAAGAATGGGGACATTGTGATAAGCTTGAAGCAGCCAAGGGCTTCTCCTGTGTAAATGAGGATTTGTATACAGATAAGTCTGTAAAGAATTTTGTAAACAAAATATTTAAAAACGGGGAAAAAAACCAAACCCATCCAGTTACAAACTAACTAGCTCAGGTACCAGTTTAAGTGCTGCAGGGAAAGCAGCACAGAGTGCAAAATCCACCCAGGACTGTGCGTAACTCCCAGGCTCCCAGCCCTACCTCTGAGCTCTGCCAGCTGTACCTCAGATCACACGAATATTGTCCTGACATGAATGTCAATCACTGCCATGTGCACCCTACATACCCCAATCACGGCTGAGGAGCTACTTACAGAGTGCTAATCAAAGTAGCCACTGCGTATTTAAGTTAAAGGAACCATCAATCTGTCTAGCCTATTAAAAGAAAGATTTTCTAGACTAGAGTCAGCATGTTCTGGAGTAGAACAGTCCTTTAAATGCATTGGAGAGGAACAGAGAGGACACAAAAGAAAGGTAAGTTTTCCATGAAAGAACCCAACGCTGTCACCTGGGACCTGCCATATCGGGGAAATCCAGGACTGATGCTTCTTCCACAACCACGTTTTCTTGTCCCTGCATTATCTGCTACAAGAGTGACATGATTTAAAACCCTGAAAACATGAACAAACCCATTTCCTTGGTTTGAGCAAAAGCTTAATGAATTCTGTAAAATCACTTCATTGACTCCGGGTGTTCATCTCGGGCTTTTGGCAAGGCTGGTACTAGGATGTGTATACAAATTAACTGATTCTACAATCTTTAAAAAGAAGACCCAGAAACACTCAACCCCCCCCCCCAAAACAAACCTCTAAATGGAATTACTTGCCATTACTGTTTTCCATCAGAGTACAGATGCCTTTATAAACAAGTTCTCTTACAATATTACCCAGCATGTAGCTATCAATATCTTAAACAGTAGTTTAAAAATTCCACTATTTTTATCTAATTTAACTACTCACCACATCATAATGATTATAGATCCTTGCTACTCTCAAATTAACCTCAGGGAACATTTAGATACTCTTTGGAAAATGCTCAGAGGACTACGGAAATCTCTAATTTCTACATCATCAGAGGGTTTTGCACGCTTGGTTAAGTCTGGAACTGCATGTTTCTAATTCATTTCTCCAGATGAATATTTGATTCAGTCTGTTCCACAGATGCTTTTAAGCGTATTGTCACCAAGGAGCAAAAAGATAAACTCCTATTTTGCTTCCCCATGTGTTACTAGTAAACTGTTATTTCACCATCCAGTTCTACTTTAAATAACAGATAAGGCCTGACCTTAGAAAAGCCTGTTCATTTTGAGATGGGTATTTAGCTGCTAGGAGCAGTTGTCTGGCAAAGCATTAGCAGGTGGGAAACTTTGCTGTAAAAAACACTTTTTGCCCCTCTTCTCATGTGGAGGGCCAAGTTCCTATCTCTACACCCTGACAGGTTATTATAGCAGAAAAGTTGTCAGGTTTAGTAACAAGGCTGAGTAATAAAAATGAAAAGGATCAACAGGCATGGAAAGAGAACTGATAAGGCAGAAAATGCAAATAAAATGGAACAGAGATCTTAGAGAGACATGGTACCAGGTTATCGGTGTCAGAGTAGGTGGAGTTGCCCTGCCTCCATCTGCTGAGTCTGCCTGTCCCGGTGAATCCATACGCAAAGCCAGCCATACGCAATCAATTAGTGCAGCTACTGCTATAAACTAGGAAATAAATTGTTCCATTACAAAAAGATATTTTAGCATCAGCATGATCAGCAAATCTTTTTCTCTGATCTTTCTCAGCTTTCCGTTTGTGATGCATCCTTCTCCAGCTCCTTCTTGGAACCTCCCATTACCCGCAGTGAGCAATTGCCACTGAGCTGTGGACAACGCAATGAATCAGTTTAAAAGAACAGCGGCTCATGTGCAACCTCTGCTGCTACAGATTACTGCATTAAAGATTATTAGTCACCCAGAAAATCCCAGACGAGAACATCATCATGGTTTAAGCTGAGTATGAAAATTGTAGGTTCAAATTTTAATGTGTTTCTTATTGGATTTGATTTACCACAAGAGACCCGGCATAACTCGTGTCTTATATGTAACTCCATACACAGCTGTGTAGAAGTCTCAAAGACTGTTTGGAGAGTGATTATAAATAAAGCTGTCAGAAGCCTATCCCCACAGGACCATTTCTTTGTCCATAAAATGACAGTGTTAAAATCTCTTTTCAACAGCTTTTTTCCATAAGTGTGGACATGATTTTGAGCTCGTATGAAGTCCAGACAGCCAGAAATCATAGCCAGGTCCTGTGGTGCCATTTATCCTTGTCATTACATCCTCAGCAATTAAGAAGCAAAGATCCAGCTGCCAATTAAAACAAGAGTAACCCTTAAAATAGATTAACATGTGCCTCATTATCTCCACTCGATGGCCTAATCCTGCTCCCAGGGAATTCTGTGAGAGCTGCCTGACACCACTGAAATCCTCTGCTGCCCAAACCAGGGCAGCTGCATTAATGCAGCTGGGGCTGGAAATCCTGTGCTGTAACAGGGTCAGGAGAAAAATCAAGGTTATTCTAATCAATGATTTGAAGAAAGCACCCAAGTGCCATAAGGAGCTATATACTGGGATGTACCCAGGAACGGCAAATAAGGATTTGTCCCTATTTGAGTAGGAGTAAATGCACTTTCTGGTTTATATTTGTAGACAAATACAATGAAAGCTGAAAGAGGGAAAGCAATGTCTTTTTAAAATTGCAATAGCTGTTATTCATTCTGACTCTCTGGATTTATAATCAGCTTCATCAATTTAATTTCATTTCTAGTATGTTTTGTGAAAGCAGCTTTCTCAGGTCCAGAGACAGCTGAACCTAGTTTATTAAAGTCCTGGGTGTTCCTCACACCTGATTAATGAAAATGTCAATATATTATATGGAATTTAGCATAAACAGGAAATTGAGGTTGTTGGAAAGGTAGATACAGCCGCTAGACCATGTAGAGAGGACTACTGAAAATGCTAGGAGAAAAGCCAGACCAAACGAAGCTGAACTTGCCAAGAGAGATCAGTGAGGAATGAACGCTGTATGCCTGATACATTGGAAAATGAAGTCAAACAATATAGCAGGGTCTCTCCAGCAGCACGTGTTTCCCAAAAGCTTGACAAAGAGCTGGCAGCATTTCAGGATTCCCAGAATGTGTATCCACTAATCGCACACAAATAAGTGGCTCATGAGTATATTTGAATCAGTTTATCTAAGCAAGCGCTGTCTGCAAAGCCTCTCCAGGAGCAGTGGGGCTCCCCAGGCTGGCTCAGATGGGGCTGGTGAAGGAACAGGAGTTCCTCTTTCCCCCACTGCACGTCAGGAGTCAGGTCACTGCAGCTCTCTGGTATCACCATACTCATCTGTTCCTCTCTAGCCACTGGTGCTCTCTCATCTCGAATTTTTACCTCTTTGTTGTAAAGGGACTTGGAGAAGCCGAGCTGCCCTACCTGCAGGGACAGTGTCATCTACCCGTTCTGTTTCAAAACTAACAAGTGCCATGGCTTAAGGGCAAGAAATGCAGATGTGACGGTTACTTGCAGACACTTGCAGTGGATGGCATCCAGCTGCATGAAAGGGGATGACAGAACTTTGATCCATCACCCTACTCCCACCTGAAGTCCCCGCATAAGCCAATAGGACTTGTCAAGTGCCTCTGAGCAGATTTTAAGTGAACCTTAAAACACCACACATCTTGTGCCAACCCTCTGGTTTCTTACTACAAGGCAATCCAGGATTACTTCTCGATGGTCACAGGACTTTCATGACAGAGATGATGGGGAGGACAAAATGATCAGTTTATTAAAGTCCTGGTTCCCTGGTTGGCAAACTGAGCCAGGGAATGCTGCTTCGGGATTACTGGCAAACAACGCGGCCCGTGTGCCACACTGAGTGCTACCAAGAGCTGCGAGCCCTGCAGCCAGCTTTATCTTTCACTATATCCTTCAAAGCAGGAAATCATACAGCTCTAAGTGACTTAATCCAGATCTTTAAGTTCAGCTACAGGGATATCTAAAGATCTATTTTTAAAGCGTTGCTATTATAAAGCAAGGTCAGGGATTATGTTGCTAGATGAAAAGGAAACCACCACTGAAATGTAAAGCCAAAATGTTTTTTTAAAGGGTCTACTCAGCTACATAATTCCCACAATGAAGCCAAAAATTCTTATTAATATTTGTGAATCCAAAACAAATCAGACATCCTTGAAGACAAAAATTCTCATCAATATTTGTGGATCCAAAACAAACCATACATCTTATTTATATGATGCATACATCTACAGGAGAAATCTAATCTCAAAGGGATGTCATGATTGTTAGGACTCGAACTCTCCTTCTTTTCCAAGTTCACACATTCGACCTTCCCTGGCAGCATACTAAATCAATGCATGCAAATCCTTTTTCACAGCTCAGCTCTCATTTAAGTCAATGGCAATACTCCCACTGAATTGAACAAGGGTACAATTAAGCCCTCACATTTTAACTCCAAGCAGGTAGCTCACAAACCTATAGAATGAGTAAAAATTTTGTATCTAGGTGACACAAAGCATATATAAGAATGTGCAAAATAAAAAGTTTCATATACATTTTGGCCAAGGCTAACCATACCTCTGCTACTCCTGCTGTTCCAACAGAGTTGTATAAAGTCTTGTTAAAGCAAGTCAGCCCATACTCAGACCTGCCTCTGTACAGACATACTGCCTACATCTTTCAAATTCAGGATGACTGATCTACAAAGGATCAGATTCTGTCCCCTTTCTTCATGCTGACATGCTAACTTTCTCAACTGCAGATTGCTGATTTGAGAATACAAATATCTGCTGAACATGTGGCTGCACTAGGTCCGAAGAAGACAAGATACCCCCATGATTACTTCTGCAGAGTCATTGTGCAAGGTGGCTGTCCCTAGCAATAGGAAAGGTTAAATCTCAAGGATGCTGCTGCTCCCGAGGATTCAGAGGACTTGTAGATAAATGTATGTGTAGTATATTGAAGGGGAAAATAATCGGCCCTATTTTAATGAATCTGGCTAGCAAACAGCAGTACTGGAGGATTTCCCTATAGATCATGCCCAGTGTGAGGCCCAGGAAGAGGGAACAAGTACCCAGCAGTCACAGGGTTTGTCAGAGGCATTAGAGAAATCATTTTTCCCCAACTCCATGGCTGAAAAGTGGCATTTAAGGAAAACCACGGTTTGCTGTGACTTGGAAACCACTACAAAACCAGTGCTTGCCAGAAGCACACGCAGGTTTGCAGGTTTATACTTCTTCTGTAAGTATTAGCTTTGGAAAATAGCTTTAGAACATCTTCCAAACCTTTGCAAAATGAGCTTGAGCTCCATGGGAGAGTGCCTTGGATGCCCTGCTCAACCATCCTTTTCATTTCACCTTACTGGTTCGTCCCTGCCCTGCTGCAGTCCCCAGCCTTCCTCTGCAAATGCTGCCACACCATGTGGTGCCACACCCAAGAGGGAGTGCCGCGGTCAGTGACGGTGAGCTGCTTTCCTGCAGGAAGCCCCCGCAGGTCCTCGCACAGTGGGATGCAACTCCCTCCTCAAAGTGAGCACAAGGCAATAAACAGGAATAGGAGTTAATAATTCTGCTAAAATGAAGGACTGAAAATAAGAGGAAAAGGAAGATGCTGTGCTAACAGGGTTGCCTTTTCAGATGTGTCCCCTGAAGCACCAACATGCAGCTGGGGGCTGTGCAATGCCCCAGGTGCACAGCAGAATGAAGGACTTAAAATAAGAGGAAAAGAAGGAAGATGCTGTGCTAACAGGGTTGCCTTTTCAGATGTGTCCCCTGAAGCACCAACATGCAGCTGGGGGCTGTGCAATGCCCCAGGTGCACAGCAGGAGCTGCGTGGAGCTGCTGGCCCTGTGTTCCAGCCGCATGCAGCCAACGGCAGGGCTTCCAGTGATGGAATCCAATGAACAGCATCTTAATTTGGGAGTCTGGAATTAAGGAAAAAATCTTTGTGCAAGTCTGGACTTGGCTTACCACTATTTTCCTTCTAAATCTCTTTATCTTATCTTTCAGACAGGAAATAACTCACTAGAGGGACAGTTTTGCCACATATATGAAAAACCCTCAGTAGAGCCCTGGGAGGATGTTCTGTATCCTAATAAGTAAAAAAAGCTTAGATAAAAGTGTAAAAGTGTCATCTCTGAAGTGATGTTACAGGGATAAATAAATTTTTAATGCATTTGTATCTATTTATGTATGCACATCTGGACACACATACAAATATATGTTTATGCATGTTTTGTATATATGTGTACGTATGAAAACAATACTGAGTTATACAGGGTAATTTTAGGCTGGAAGTAACATGTAGAAAAGCAAGACAATTGCCAGCAGAGTTACAGACAGTGACAGGGCCACAGAACCACTGGAAAGCTTTCAGAGTTCTGCAGATGTAACACCCACCCCTAGAAGGCTGATCTTTGGATTTCAGGTCTGCACGAGCAGGAAGGTTCACTTGCATGAACCTTATGACACATGTCTAGTAGCGCAGGCAGACAGTGCCTGCCTTTGCTTGGCGTCTGACACTCGGTGCTTGCCCTTGCTCAGTGTGTGACACTTGACAGCTTCTGGCTCCTCGGCACGGGACTGTGCAGGTAGCACCCGCTGTCGGGAGGGATCCCACAACTGGCACCAGGCACCCGTCAGAAGCACCAGGCGAGCGGCAGCACTGCAATCCCTGCACTCGTTATCCACAAATAATGAAAAAAGCACAGAATCAGAGGGGGTGGCTGGAGACCAGCAGTAGCTATCCATCTCATACATCTCTGTGCTGTCACTTCACCCAGCAGAGGTGCAGCGTAAGAAGCAAGAAACGGAAAAACTACACCTGTGCCTGGCACAGAGAGACCTTGCTGCTGATAGAGCTTTTGATTTATTCCCTGCATGAACATCAGCTTTTTATCCCATTGCAGGATGGTGTACAAGCGAAGGTCTGATCTCCTAGTGCTGTCACCTGTGTACAACCTGCTGTCGCCACGCTTCCCATGAAGCACATCATGCTGTGAAGCGTGTCACAGCAGGGCAGAAGGCAGGGATGCTCCTCTGAGCTGATGTGTCAATGCAATTTAAGTGTTTCACAGCCAGATTCTTGGCACAGATTTTGATGGAAGTCACAGTGATGCAGTGCAGATTTACATCAGTTACAATTTCAGGCTACTTTATTTTTGGAGAGCTGGAAAAGATGTTGGGAATTAGTAGTCACTAGTACATGAGCAAAAGCAGAACCAGTCAAAGGCCAGTATGGGGATTGCCCAGCAAGTGACCCCAAGAGAGCCTGGGGTCTTGGCTACACTAGCTGATGACCCCCAAGGGTCTGTTTCCAGATACAGCAGGCAGGTGTCATCTCTCTTTGCTTTAAATGTCCAACATACAGACATTTACGTGTAACCTGTTTGACCCTGTGCTCCCTCGTGTCAATGAAAAGAAACCAGAGCTCATATTTAAGTCTTTTCTCTAGGATGAAATTACTTGCCACCTGACAAAAACTGTAAGGACAGCCTCAACATGAAGTATTCAAACTCAATTATATGCACTGAAGAGCAAACAAGACCATCTAAACACAAACACAAGCTTTCCCCCACAGTTTTATTTCCAAATGACTCCCATTGAAGGGATATTGTTTTCTTTCAGGCATTAACTGTTGAGATACAAATAAGAAATAACATTTCTGGACCAAAGCATCCATGCTAGTGAATGGACATCATTTGTGAGCAAGGAACAAATTGTTCACTTCATCAGTCAGACACTTCCTATTACAAAAAGACATCATGATGGCTGTTTCAGTGCATGTCATACAGCTCACATCCTTTTTAGCTTGTGTACAAACACTGGGTCAGCTCCCTACTAAGGTGCTTCGCAGCCTCCTGAACACCACACAGACAACACCACGGTGACAAACACGGAGTCATCCACACAAAGACACATTTATCGGTCTGAAGCTTACAGAGAAAACTGTCATTTCCAAAACAAATATACCACTGATTTAGCAAAGAAGAAAAAAAACTTGCCAACAGCCTTACCAGGTCAGAGAAAACTCCCAGGCAGCTGTGGGTCTTTCCTCTGCCTACAGCCAACTTCACAAAGTTGGAGGAGCAGAGGGCTCCTTCACCTGCCACCTGCGTCAGTGATATGAAAGGTGTGTTCAAAACCCTTTTGTGATTTCCAGGGAAGCTTGAAAATTCTCCAGGGATGAAAAATTTCTGCCTTGCAGGTGCCCTATCACGTGCTGCGGGGGGTTATTCTCTGCAAGCTTTTGGACTATGGCCCAGTCTCTTTTTTCTTCTGTCTGAAGGTATTTATCTAAATTTGCTAACAAATCCTGCACACGCTAAACTTTTAAACAAATTTATTACCTGCAAATTTTTTTTTGCCCAGTTCTACTGTCCACATTTCATGCGATCAGTAGAGTCAGAAGCCTGTTTTACAGTAAACTGTTTAGTGCTTTACAGTAAGCAAGTGTAAAATGCATCCTACTAGATTGACCACTGTACATGGTAATCCCTTTTTGTTGTAATCAGGCATGATTTCTAGCCTTCCCAACCCCACAGACCACATTTTCAGGAGGTGTTGGTCCACATGGTTGTAGCCTAGAACACAGCCCCTGAAACTGGTTCTACGCATATGTTCTTTTATTT
Source organism: Pterocles gutturalis (assembly GCF_000699245.1). Lineage (NCBI taxonomy): Eukaryota > Metazoa > Chordata > Aves > Pterocliformes > Pteroclidae > Pterocles > Pterocles gutturalis. The sequence goes on from NW_010135559.1 coordinate 37,333, forward strand.
ATGCTGACGATGCGGGAAGCAGGTAGAATGCCCTTCCATGCCTCAAAGTTCCAAGCACAAGGAAAGTTATCAGAAATGAGTACTAATCAGTTTTTCTTGCAGTGTTTCTTCATTACATGTGGTTCAGGACAGCTTTTGCCCATCTGGCTTCCTGCTCGTGAAAACGCCCTTCCTGGATGGTGGCTAATTAGGCAATATAATAGTTTATCCTTCTAATGTACTGATTTCTTAGTGAAGCAAACAATATGCTCGTGTATTTATTCATGTCATTTATGTAACTGTTTGCATACAGATTTTTCAGTTACTGTGCAATAATTGTAATGATATTGAATTAGCATAAATGTTGCATTTTGCCACTCGGGAAGCAGCCCCTTTTGATGTCAGGGGCCAAAAAGAAGTAGGAGGATGCTTAAACATCTCAGAATGAAACACACTCATTAACTGTAGCTCAGTTTATGAACTTCAGAGGTTAAGCATTCGCTACAAAAAAAAAAATCTTTTAATCAAGAAGGATCAAGCCTCTCCACTTAAATGCATTATCCAAATTTGCAGTCATCTCTAGTTAGTGAGTCAGTCTGAATTAGCCTTTCAAAAGAATTAAGGGAAAAGAATCAACACTTTGATGGCGTTTGAAGCACAAGTTGAAGTAATTGAATCAACATGTTAAATTGTAGATGCGATGTTCTAATCCGTAAACCAGTGATCAAGAAGTATGAGGCTGAAACTAGATGCAGTGGTTAATTATGTTGAACTATTCTGTACAGGGAAGTCCCCCACAATAATAGTTTATCTGAACACAGAATTTGCTTATATTCACCTCCCTTGAAAAGGGGTTGAAACGTGCCAGCTCTTCCTGTAACATTCTCCTGTGAATTCAAGATAGATTTTATCGTTTTGTTCAAGGTTCATATATATGTTGTAGAAACAGGACTTTTTGAGCAAGTGTCTTGGGAGTCCAACCGGGAGAAATAAAATTTTTGTCTTTCCAGGTATCTGGTATGGGGTCAGTTAACAAACAGACTCTCTGCATTCACACTTTAAACCTACTCTGGATTTCAATCAGATCTTTAAATTAGGAATTTCCTACAGTAGGTCAGTAGGAAAAATTCTGTCTCCTCAAGGAGTAGTTTAACTGGACCTGTTTTAAAACACAACGAACCAGATTCCTCAAGATCCTGTTAAGATTATATCCTGCATGTGTAGGTATATAAGGGCTGGTACACAGGAGCTCTTTGAGCACTTTTCCTACAAGAATGAGTTGCTAAAGGGAGCAGAAGCCAGTCTCACTGGGTCCTTGTGTTAGCCCTGGTCTCCTGGCTGCCCCCTCTCTGTGCGAAACTCCCTCTGAAGCAAAGACCACCTTGCTTTTATTTGAAATTTCGTTAACGCTTGGAGTTGATTTCTGTAATTAAGATATGATGAAACAAGAACCAACCAAGCATTTTTTTCAACAAAGTGATAACTTCAAAACTATCCATATCCTTGGATGTGACCTGTAAAATCACCCATCCTTTTATGTTCTCCAACAAAAGCCAGTGAGTGGCTTTACTCACTGCCAGAGCTGAAAGGACAAATAAAAGTGGGCATCAAAACCTAGCTCTGAAAAAAAATACAACTATCAAGAAGAGATAAATGCTTTCTTTTATGGCTCCTGAAAGCTGCAGAAATGGACAAAAAAATTCTGAATTAGGAGCTCTCTAAAAAATGTGTGCTACTGAGGTGCCACACTATGAACCCCCTGGGAGAGTGATCACACAAATAAACCTACAAATTAAGGCTCTTATCCAAAATGAAATACAGAAGAGAGTTGCGCATGAAGCTGGCCAGGGTTGTTTCAGCCACATACTGGATGGAGGTGCCACACCACCATGCTCTGCCCAGGCCAGGCACCAGTGCTGTCCCTGCACACCCGGCATCAAAAGCAGGAGCTGAAGGATGGTGGGGAGCTGTGGCTGAGAGGAACGTACTGAGCTTGTTTAATATTTCATTCATTCAGAGAACCGATCGCATTAGTTTCTTCATTTGTTTTCCTTGGTTTTTTTTCTTTCTCTACCTTCGCTAAATTGTCCCTAATCAGATATCTGACAAAATCCCCTCATCTTCTCTGGACAGGAAATAATTTAGAAATGAAAAAGTTGAAAAAATGGTCCAAAGAGTCATAATTTCACTTGTGTTAGTGGAAGCAAAGAGCAAGGCTCATCCAGCAGCTGAGTGCCCTTGAGCCTGCTGCCAGCTCAGGCTGCAGGTCACCCCTGGGAAAGGGGCAAAGAGTCCCCTTGCAGTGAAAACCACCCCCAGTCAAGGGCCCCTTGCCTGGAACAGGCTGCCCCCAGACCTCCTTTTGTGGGAGGAGCAGAGGGTCTCGGGTAGGATGTCTATGCAGACAGAGATTTGCTGTCCGAGACCCTGGTGAGGGACAAAAGACAAAGGTTCAGGCATAGTTAAAGCCAGTTTTTCCTTCCAGCAGAGAGAAGGAAAAAAAGGAGGTGGGAAATGCCTTGCAGAATACTGGAGATCTGAAGAAAACATCACATAATATAACCAGATTTATGTGTGGGAGAAATAAGCATTGACAAAATTCACATGTCTGAAGGGAATTGAATCAAAAGATTAAACATAAGTCAAGGCTCAGAGGCCCAACAGCAAAAGATATCATGCATTAAAAGTAGTAAGTCATGCCCTTGCTTAGAAGAGACTGTTTAAGCACGTGTCTTGTACTGGCGCAGCCTGATTAGACTGCATATAAGTAATCTGAAGCCTCTTATTAACCATGAATTTTTAAAGTTGGATTTTTATAAAAAGACAAAGTGTATGTCAAAGCAAGTAAAAAATGGGTAATCTCTTTTCCAGCACACACAGATACGCTTCACTGATCTCTGACATAAAAAATAATAGACTACACTGAGGTTTGGAGGTGAGAAATGGACAAGATCTATTAGGTCGTCTTGTCCAGCTCCCAGCTAAAGCAGAGGGCTTCTTCTGGGGACTGTTGATCCAAGTTTTCTCGAAAACTTCCCCTTGGACTAAATAAAGTATTGTATAATGTTCTTAGTAATATAAATATTTTCCCTAAGCTTAAATAGCTGGAACTATTTCCATGTGTTTAAAATATTCTTTTACTGTAGACCAGCTCACATAGCTCCCTCTAAAAACCCAGCTGGCATTGGTAGCTCCCCCTCCATCTCCGAGAAGAAAGAATTTGAAGGCTATTTAGAGCTGGCAGCTGAGAGAGCCTCTGAGCAAGGGAACAAGCTGTGGCTAGAGATGGGCGTCTGCAGCGGAGGTGGCCCTGCCCTGGGAGAGCCCTTTGCTCCCCTCTGGGCACAGACAGGGACACGTGTCACTGCCTGCGGGTACTACAGCTGCGTGAAAGCAATCCCAGATCGAAACAAGGAGGAAATAAGACGATTAAACCTTCACAAGCATGTCTGTGGGTGTTAGAGGGAGCTTTGCTGAGCACAGCAAGGTACTGTTGAGAGAGAAAAAGCCCTCAATATTAATATTAAATCTCATGGAGTTTTCTTTTAAAAAGCATGTTATAATTGTGCTTCAGAGTTATTAAGAGCATTATAAATCATTTCAGAGAAATGTAGGTCACATTCTGAACTACTGTTTGATGCATAAGGGAGCACAGCAGTTTGCCGCAGCCCTGGTTTCAGCTCCAGCCCGGCATTTGGAGGCACCAGCGAGGGAGAGGACGGATGCTGGCAGAGCAGCGTGGGAGCAGGTCCTGGCCTCACTACTGGAGTCAGCAGCACAACTCCTGCTGACACCACCTTCCTTTCACGTACACTCATCCCAAGGAAAGAGGAGCTGTGATTAATCTTCTCAGCATTTCGATTATTTACTGGCAGAGGTCTCCCAAAGCCGGGGTGTAGAGCCTGGATCCAGCTGAACTACTCAGCTGAGCAGCACAATGGAGTGGAGAGAGATTTCCCAGTATAGCATAAAGCAGACGGTGGGAATAGTAAAACTGTATGTCTGTTTGTTTCAGTTTTTTTTTTTAGTAAGCACAAGGGAAGAGACAGAAGTTGTGAGACCAAAGAGCTGAAGCGTTGTAATTTTACTTCAGTAATTAGATTAATGAAATGCCTGCGTATTGAGGTCTGGACACAAGAAGAGTACAGAAATTGCAATGATGCTTCATGCTGTGAAGGCAATCAGAAGAGCAAGGACATATTTTAGCAAATTTTTTCTTGTTGTGTACTGAGAGAAAAGGTAGCAAGAAGGCAATGAGGAGACACAGCCTATTTTTCTTCATTGTCTCCCTTAAATTGACTGAATTGCAAAAAAAGTTCAAATCTCAGCTTTGTCAAGGCAAGACTAATGGTAAATTGATATGAGCACAAGTCTTATCTGTCTTTTGATCACAATAGACTTGTTTTTTAACACTGAAAAGCTAAGGTATTTGACTGAAGTAATTTAGCAGGAAATTACTGCACTGCTGACTGCATTTTTTTACAAGTAGCAGTATTAGTTTTCATCTTCTGTCTACTTTTAACACTGCCAAATTAATTTAACAGTAGAGAAAGAATAGGATGCATAATTAGAATACAAATGTTACTGCATTCTGTGGAACAAATACATGTTAAAATCCTGGAAAAGAAATCTATGTTTCTGTTGAAAAGAGTTATTTTAAAGGTGACTAACTGTCCTCGGACACAGAATTCCTCATCAGTTACATGATTCTTACTAATTGTTGCAAGTTACAAAACTCTCAGCAAGACTGCTAACAAAAACTTCCACAAAACCCCACAGGATTTTACAGCAGTGTCCTGGTTTCAGCTGGGACAGAGTTAACTCTCTCCGCAGTAGCTAGTGTGAGGCTGTGTCTGGATTTGTGCTGAGGAGGAGGCTGATAACACACTGATGTTTGTAGGTGTTGTCAGGACAGTCAAGGACTTGTCAGCTTCTCGGCTGTGCCAGTGTCTGCAGGGGCAGCAGAAGCTGGGAGGGAGCACAGCCCCAGTTACCAGCCTAGGATTTGGCCTTGGGTTTAGGATTGAGACCCAAATTGGCCAGTGGTCTATTCTATATCATGTATGTGACACCCACTATGTAGATGAGGAAGTTCTCTCTGTGTCGCCCCTCTCTCAGGGTTCTCTCTTTCTCTCTCAGTTGGCTCTCGGGCTCTTGATCTCTTATCTCTCTTCTGGGATTGCAGTTTTGGGACTCGCTATGCTCTGGAAGCATTAGCCAGGAACTGGGTGAGCCTTGGTCATCAGGTGGCGAGCAGTTGCACTGTATATCACTCCTTTGTATATTTGTATGTATTACTATTATT
>NW_010135560.1:0-331 GCF_000699245.1 Pterocles gutturalis
CAGAGTGGAGGACACTTAACCCCCAAACAGATGTATTTTTAAACTCGCTGCTCTAAACTGTCCCTTACCAGCACCTGCCCTTACAGCTCGATGGAGCAGAAGAGGGGGGCTGGCTGGGAACCGGGACGGACCCACCCACCCCCCATCCGTGCCACCCCCCGTGATGCCCAACCCCAGTTGTGATCCAGGTGGGAGGAAAACCCACAGAAACCCTGGGAAATGCTGCTACACAGGCAAATCCATCTTCCTGACGTGCAGAAAGGCACCTCGTGCGGAGCTGCCAGCGGCTCCTCTCTCCCCGAAGAGACTCGGGATATTTGGGATGTGATTA
>NW_010135560.1:350-868 GCF_000699245.1 Pterocles gutturalis
GCCCGTCCCCGATTCAGCTTGCTGCATTACTCGAGACAAAACCTGTTATGCAAGGCTTCCTAAACAAGTTGCAGTGAAATTGTTGTAACATCCTACACCGACACATAGTTGGGATATGTCACATATTTGTCTGATTTTGTTCCTCCTTTGTCCTTTTTTTAGTCTCCTTCTACTTTTTCCCCCTTGGAAGTATGCTGGTTCCCATGGAAACAGTGATGTTATGGGTATGGACAGAGCTTCGGTGACGTCCACAAGTTCGGTATAAAAGAGGATTTATGTAACAGTTGGGGAAATGAAGGAATTGAAGAGATGGCTCTGCACGGCCACACGTGTGGCATCAGTGCTGCCGTGCCGGGGACACTGCACTGGCCAGGAGGGTTCACACTGAACTGGGAAAGAATGAGCAGGCAGGGCGGAGGGGAGGAGATCCCAGATGTGTGGGAAGGTGGAGCAGATTAAAACTTGTCCTAAACATACATATATATATTTATATAAAAATATTTTTAATATTTTTTTCT
>NW_010135561.1:0-34140 GCF_000699245.1 Pterocles gutturalis
ATATATATATATATAAAAATGTCTATATATCTATAGATCTACTTATATAGGAGGTGGGAATTAAACTTGAACCAACTATATGCCTTGCTGGGAACTCAAGTCGACTCTCTGAAACGTCAGCTTCAAATCTGCTGCTGAAAGACACAACGGCAGGGCAAAATAAAAGCAGAGCTTCACATTTTGGGCAATGGAACTGCAGGTTTTTCTGGACCTGTTAATTTATCCAGGGCATCCCATCCAAAACTATGCTTTAGCTATAGAAGATTGGTTTGCCCACAGCACTATAAATATTTAACAGAAACACCACAAATATTTTACAGAAACATACAGAGTGGAAGGTGTCAACTAACATTCAAAAATAATAACACCATCTTGCAAACCAGCCATGAAAATACTTTTCTGCTTTAATCCACTTATAGATGGGGGGGGGGGGAAAGCAGTAATAAATAAATAATTGATATGTCTAATGAATAAAACAAAGCCATCACTCAATCTTATGGAGGAAACTTAGCATGTAAATAGAAAGCAATGAAGAAACTGATAATTCCCACCAGAAAAACTGAAATGCAGGACTACATCAGTGCAGGATCAGCTTATGTTTTAAATAGAATAGAACATCCAAAATATTACCAAGAAGAATATGAAACACTGCAGTTGCCTTCTGAAATAGCATATGCCCACAAAATACATTCTGTGAGCAACAGATGTCTTGCGGAGAAAAGAATATATAAAAAAATAGTCCACCTTTGCCACTGCAATGGATCAGAAGCTTAAGTTGATAAATTTATAAGTAAGTGAGAAAACTGGCTGCTAAAGCAGCCTAAGAAAGGAAATTAAATGGCTCATTTTAATTAGAACATAACATGACTTGAAGTAAATTTGAAGACTGATGCGTGTACATCACCAGAAACATGCAACAGACTTTGGAGAGCCATTTCCAAAGCGATGAAAGGCAGAAGCAAATACAGAAACGACAAATCTGGAATTCACCGACTCACCTGCTTGGATACCTTTGTTCAGCATCCGTATCCGTCGCTTGGTACTCAGAGCAGACCTTGGCCCCCAAGAGCTGCTGCTTGCAGAAGCTGAATCTGACGAAAGGGAGATTGCATTCTAGAAAAAAAAAAAAACATGCAAGAAAACAGAAATTCCTGAAATACTGACCAGAAAGCAGGTTTTAAACAGCAAAGAAGTTATAGTCATCGCTCTTGACTTGTTGTACCTTGATTCTATTGTTATTTAGATGTTTATCAGAGGCTGATCACTGTCTCTTATCGCCGTGCCACACAACAGCCAGCCTTGACGTTATCCTCCAAGTCAATTGTCCAAAGTTCCTGAGACAATGTCAAGACAGACTCACCAAAACCCCTGGCTGGGGCAAGATCATTTGTTGACTGTACAGACCACTAAACATGAAATATTTCTGCTTTGGAAAGAGGAAGAAAAAATCCTCTATTCCCACCCTCTCAAACCAAAAAGCCTTTAAAGGTTCCTGGGTTTGCTGGAGGGACAAACTGTCTTGAAAGATTAACATGTTGCTTTGTAAATTCACAATGAAATGTGGAATTCATAATGAAATTCACAATGGCATGAAAGAGCAAAGTCCTTTCAAAACATGGGAAGTTCTCTCACCCTGTGATTCACAAAGTGCTGCAGGAGAAGAAAATTAAATGAAAAAAAGAAGAAATAGAGGACCCGTGGTAAGATCATGGCTTAGGGAAAAAATTGTTTCACGTCTTTGCCATTCACACAAACAGAAGTTCCAGCTGCAGGGATGTAAGCAGCACAACTCTGTTATAATAAATTAACGTAAATTTGATGACATGTTGGAACTTTACAGCTATTTAAAAAGGAATATACTCTAAGTGTAGTGTATCTAGTCCACAAATGTTTGGTTCTATAAAATCCAGAGAAGGTTAGTGCTTTATTAACCGCAATTAACTGACACTGCTTCCCCAGGCTTCAAATCCAACAGCGCGGCACAGACCAATCTCTGCAACTCTGTTGAATTTAATTTTTAATTACGAAACAGATTTTTTTTTTCCTTGATGATAGCAATTAGTATCCTATTAGTAAGTCATAAACCCTAGCCGCGATGGAAATGAACAGAGGCTTTATTATTACTTTATTATTGAACCTCTGCTCTCACCACTTCAATGCAAAACAATTTCATTCCAACATTAAAATGAGGCAATTTTTACTCTCACACATATGGGTAAGAACTGTTTTTTTGTTTCATAACGCTGTTTCAGCTCCAGTGGAGTGCACTAGACAGATGTAGATACATATCTTCTTTAAAAGAACAGAAGCAAATTTGAATATGTGCTCAGCAAAAGGGAAGACAGTATAAAGTACGTAAAAAAAAGAAGATAAGCCATTTACACACATGTATATCAGCCTGCAGAAATAAATATAAGCAGCCGTTCAATACTGAATATTGACATGTTCCTCCTTGGAGTAGAATACTCGGTACAATGCTTTCAAAGCCCTTCAGCAGCTGAATAGCGCAACCTTTCGCTTTGTACCTGCTACCAGATGGCAGCTTGAAGAGTGCTTTAGAAAGAACAGAAACTGGAATAGATAAAAACCTTCTGGGATGGGTTCAGCATCTATAAATAAATAAAAAAATAATTAAAAAAAGCTGTACCCAAGTTTTCTGGAAGCTGAGCTGACAATAGGCTCTTATAAAAAGCTGAGCTACAAAATGCAGCACTTGCCTGAAAGATTCCTACAGCAGTCTCTCTGGGAGTAGGGCTGCTGCTATAAATAAATATCTGTCTCTGAACCACAGATATTTGCAACTAAAAACCAAATAAATCTTGATTTCTGTTCAACCAAGCATGACAGAAATTACCAAAATTTGGATTTTAAGTTCACCATTTTGCCACCAATTTTCTTTTAATTTCATTAATTTGAATTTACTTGAATTTCTTTTAATTTCTGTATTTCTTTTTAAAAGAACACTACATCAGCAGATAAAAGTTAATACTTTCTGAAGCCATGTGGGTTCAATGCAACATCAAGAACTGGGAACAGTGAGCCTTTATTCCCATACCAGTATTACTGCAGTTATCTCTTGGGTTATTTTAACAGGCAAAATACGAGACGTTGGTTTTAAGGTCCAAACACACATCAAAAGATTAGTCTTATGAATGGAATATGGAATAAAACCACCTCCTAAATGCAAGAAATGTTGGATCCTAATTTCAGTGCTCGATGGTCAGTGTTATGATTAATGGTTCTAATTTTGCAAAGTTTATGACAATTTTATTTTACCTTTAAATAAATATTATAAATAAAAATTTTAATAAAAGCAGTTTAAAAAGCATTTATAGTCTTGAAAAGGACTGTTTCTCCCCCAGACACGCATTCATTAGCTTACTTGAAACTCAGAATGAGTTTGAGTTGTTGCTATTAAAAAAACCTGAACTCAGTTCAATGCAATCTACTAGTAATGATGACACTACCGCTTTCTTCTGGTAACAAGAAAAAAAAGAAATATTTCTCACTTGCTCCTATACTTTTCAACATTAATGTATATTGCAGAACACCAAAACTCTGTCATTTCTGACTATAATCACCAAATCCATGCCTAAGCCCCTTTTCAGGAAATTAATTTTCATTTCTCCTCCAAAGAGCAATAGCCAAATTCCACTGAAGTAAGCAGAAAGATTTTCTCTGCTTAAAGAGTTTTACTCCAGACTTTTTACCTGGAATCTTTAGGGCTGAGACTTGGTCTTTTAATAAGTCTAAACTGCAAAATACAGAAATTGAAGAAGCTTACAACCAACACTCAGCAAGACAAAAGAATTCCAACATTTAAAATAGACAAACAGTACGAAAATTCAAATAATTTCAATTTTTATGAAATGGTATTTATTATTGCCCAGAGATAATCAGGCAGAAATGCAGCGAAAATCTACCACCTCAGCTTCCCACCATCCTCAGGATTGCGAAAGCACAGAACCTGCAGTGACTAGAAGTCAAATACAGCAGGACCTGGCTTCCCAAGACAAATAAAGGAAAATAGACAAATAAGAAGAAAGGGAAAGAAAGCCCAATTGATGTTTTAAGATATTTTGATCTCGTCCTTATTCCTGGAAAGGCAGAGAGACTTGTCCGAGCTCCTTAGATCAAAGACAGAAGCCTACCATCGAAACAACACTCTCTGGGAAATTTTATGGGAAACGATTCTCTGAATAACAAACTCTGCTACCGTACAGCAAATGAAGGGCTCTGTAAATATTACGTTAAATTGTCTTGATTGATCACATACCTGGATCTCTTTCCTTTTCCTGTGTCTCTCCGAAGGAACCTTTGGATATTCTACACCCGCTGTTTCACCACTTCCCTTGTCCCATTTTTCAGAGCGGTTTTTCTGGTGGTTGATGGTACAATAAAGCTGGGAGAGCCTTGGTGACACCCGCACTCTTTCATGCCCGAAAGCCCTGATGAGCCTGGCGGTGTCAATGGTGGAAATGGAACTGCTCACCTCGGTCTGCGTAGCAGTTTCCATCTCTGTTTGGGTCACCGCATCTGATTCTGAGGTGGTGGAACTGATCGTGGTGCCATGATCTCTACTAAGCCTTGCCTCTGAGGAAGTGTCACTAGAAGTTTCCAACTCCTGCTGGTGCTCCAAAATTGTATTCATCTGGCAGATAATCTTCTCTCCTGACCTATTTCTCCTGAGCTCTGCAAGGCAATTTTTATCATGGGTGACGCGTGGTCTGCCTTCAACATGTCTTGCACTAGGCTCTAAGGTACTTTCAGACACGGTCTTTTCCAGCAGTTTCATTTTCTTCTGTTGTCTTTCCTCTTTTTTCTTTTCAGAAACATTCTTTTCCAATTCTGTTGGTACTAGTGTATGCTTAATGGGATTCTGAAGGACCCTGGCCAACCGATCGAGGCGTTCAACAAGGGACAGCTCACCATTACTCCTAAAATCACGGTGCTGGTGTCTCTTCTGGCACTCCAAAAACTTGTTCCAGAGTTCATCTAAGCTACCGCTGGAGCGGGTTCTCTGTGTCGGTGGTAGGTCTTTCTCCACATTCTCATTAAGGCGAGTTTGGCTACTTGGCAAAGGATAATTTCTAGCTGCCTTTTGTTCTGCTTCTCTTCTGCCCTGTTGAGGTAGCTCCTCTCCTGACATTTCATTCCGCAAAGATGTGCTAACGTTTAGATCCTCAAAAAAAACTGTAATCTGCTTCTGCAGTGAGTGGACAGAATCCATTTTCACCGTCTTTTTTCTGACGAACAGAGAAAATGCGTTGATGACGATGTGCTTTTTTCCGATTCTGCAAGAGGGCACTTGAGGAAGGTCTGGCATGTCCAATACCAGAACTGTCTTCTGACAGCTCGCTGTTAGACAGAAAGTAGCTCTCACACGTGGGCATTGGATGATGAAGGTAGAACTGTGAAGATTTGTAGACTGTATGAGTGGTTTTTACAGACTTTGAATGACCCGTCCGTTCTAGAAGAGAAGAAAACACTTAAATTTTTTGTTTCTTTACAGGGAAGCAAGTCGCAACCAGTAAATCTCTAACAGGATCATTTTCCTAAACATTTTCCAATCACTTCCAAGGATTAAAAGCAGGAATCACTGTACCCATTCCCAAAATGTAACAAACTTAGAAATGAAGTTTCAGCATTATTAAAAGTACATAAATAATATTTTCTATCATTTGCAACGTGGAATCCAAGAGAATATTATAGCCAACCGAATCTGAAGGAGGAATCTAGTTACATCACAGGAAATTACCCTGACCAAAATCTGGCCTGAAGCTTTATTTCTATTCATGGAAACTCATGACAGGCAGCCACAGCTCATTTTGCCGTGTACAAATGTCCCCTAAAGCTATGCCTGAACATTATCTCCTCACCAGCTCAGAACAGCACTATATATAAGACACCCAATACCCCTTCCTGCACCATCTCCGATAGCACACCAAGATCTCGCCCTGCTTTGCTTTCAAGCTCAGATGAGTTCAATGCAGCACTGAAATCCCCCCAGAACATGCTACTACCTGCAATTACAAAGGACTATATGCAGAAACCCAATTATAAACTCATTTGGAATAGACACACATTAAGTATGTATGCAGCATGTGCTAGCAGGAATATACTCCAAAATGATTTTAAAGTCATTTGTAATACACTGTAAAAAAAAAAAAAGTCAAATTTTTAAAAGTAAAAGTGTTTCATGTTAAGCTGTTTTTATAATGGACTGAATTACGTAATGAACGATAAAGGCAGAAAGTAGGATTTATAGATGCTAGTGCCAGAAGGATTTCCCAAGTCCCTCTGCTTCCTGCAAGCTATTCCATGCCATTTTAGCCAAGTAATTTAAAGTGTCTTACAGAGTAGTAATTGCTTTAATATAAATAAAAAAGAACAGTCCATTTACTAATGGCAACACCAGTGACTCGGTAACAGGGAGCCGTCCATCAATGGCAGGAATCACACTCCTTCTAGTTTTTCTTTAGCTCTCCAACATTCCTCCCAGCTTTGGTGTTTTGTTTGTATTTTTGCTGGTTTGTTTTAAACAGTCTTGTTTCCGTGATTGTGATCTTCTGATGAACACAGAACTGGAAACCAGGTCTTCCTTTCTTCATCTGAGCAAGTTTTGCCACTGATTCAGCAGAAGGGTGGCAAGTCCCACAACCAAGCCTCAAAAATCAAATCAAAAATCACAAGCTACAGTTTTATAGAATCTCAATTCCACCTGGGAAAAATTGAGGCAAGATAAGCTCAGGAAGGGTTACAGTTGTGTGAATTCATACTGTTAACACTGCTTCATGAACCTTTCTTTTATTTAGTCACTTGTTTTCCTTACATTTCATAGATTCCTCCCAACACAGAGACACTTCAGTGTAAGGTCAGGATCATGAACAACATGACCAGACCCAACCTCACTAACTCTGAAATTGGAGGAACTTGTCTCCCCATACAAGGTCAATGTTTATATACTCATATAAGAGGATTCCTCCACATCCTCCCGACAAATGAGATCAGGCTTGGGAATACTATGCAGAATTTTTGCTATTTCTGTAGAAAGAACGTAAACAGGCAAAAAATAAAAATAAGTTTATACAGAGAAAATTTTTTTTAAAAATACATAACTCACATAATTTTTAAGCTCTAGACAAGCTCTGTGGGTAGAGGTAATCTTTTATTAGACCATCTAAAAATATAGTTGAAGAAGTCAGAGAAAATTTTAGACACGCAAGTCTCTTCAGAAAGCTTGCTTAAATTTCCAGCTGTACTGGCTGGTTTAACAAAAGACTATTTCTACTTACAGTTCTTTTCTTGCCTGTGTCTTTAGACCATGACAGCTACAGAAAAATACTATTAGATCATCTTATTATTAACGTTTCATTTTTATCCAGGCTTTCAGAGGGACAGGTATCCATTGATCTCCGCTCCAACACAATATTTTTTTTTGTTACTGCAGATTCTTGTTTGGAGAGCTCATTTCTATACACGCGCTCTTTCTTCAGCTCTACCACCATGACCCAGTATTCTTCTTCTGAGTTGCCCACAGCAAACGAAGAAACCTATTTTTCTGTCTTACTTTTTTCCATATCCCTGCATTTTATAAGTGCTCACACAGAATTATTTCTTCCATTAGATGAAGAAGGTTAAGACAACACTGTCTTTATTGCTGCGGTAATTCAACTATTGGTCTGATGAACACTTACCAAAAAAGAAAAATGAACATAAAATAATGAAGGTCGGTGTGTCTTATGCAATCATTTTAGATTATCATCTGGAAACAAAAAATATCTTCTGGAAATACCAAAACCTCTCCATTCTGAAGAGAAAACCGTCAAAGAAAACCCCTTCTAAAGCGAAGAATTAAAATAATCAGAAGGAATCCCTATCAATACCCCAGGCATATTGAGCTGCCTGCTTCAAAAGGACAACAATAATCACACTGAGGTATGCCATAAAAATCCATTTAATTAAATGTTCTCATATAACAAGTTTCTGTGATACTAAGAAAAATAAATGGGCTCCCAAAAACCCTATAGATGTGACTGCCTAGGAGAGAGCAGGAACTCTCCAATTCAGAATCCATCGTGCTGTTCCTAGGTTTCGGGTCCCACCCCTCATTAACAGCCACAATTATATTACCTCCTTGGCATTTGCTCACTGTTTAATATAGCACATGCTAAAAAATCCTGCACTGTGCAATTAAACAGCTTCTCTGAGGAATTAGTAGCTGCATTTAGGAGAGATGGCAACCGCTCAGCGATTTTCTGTTTACAAATTACTTCTGTCCAGGAACGAGATGCAATGCTCAAACACAACAAAAATCCTCATCCCTCATCAGACTCGAGGAAGTTTATCAGCCACTCAAAAGCACAGAATGAGGTTTGTACAAAAGGAGTGTCCATCAGGACTAATTTTAGCTACCATCATGAGATATAGTGTCAAAATCAGCAGTTAGCGCAGCGTGATTTCATTTTGTCAGAATTCCCAGCAAATAAAGCCTTAAAGCAGGCTACTATAGCATTAAACATCGCTCAGGAGTACCATCTAACAAGGTTAAGGGAGGGAAGGAAGAAGGAGATGATGGAGAAATCAAATTAAAATTCAGTTAAATACCAACATTACAGAGATACTTTACATGACATCACGAGACATCAGTATATTTGTGGGCAGGAACACAACCCCAACCCAATATGCCGAGCCATCCCACCTGCTTTTAGTTGCCAGGGAATTTCTGTCCTTTTCTTTTGCTCTATTTTCTTTCACGTGTATGAAAACACATGTAAAATTACACACACACTTTAACTACCTGGGGAGGCTTCCAGTGGTATCTTTTGCTCCTCAGCCCAGGCTAGCTTGGGCTTGGTCCTCTTGCTGTAGATTCCTTCTTTATGCTTGATAGCTGTTCTGCCTGGAGGATTATCATCCCTTAAACCAAGCACGGCTGCTTCCCTTGGAGGAAGAGCATCGTTTGGCCCTGCAGAGAAAGAGATCAGTAACTGTGAGTAAAAAAGAGGAAGGAGGAAAAATAGATACAGAAATTTCACGACAAAGACAAGGTCTGAAAGAAAGGCTATTGTCCAAGTGTTAGGACCAGAATATTCAGCAACCAACAGTCGTGATCCCAGTGAGCAGCTCCAGTGACTGATACAGCAGCAGTAGGCATTGCACCACATTGGTTTCCATGACCTTTGGTGACAAGGTTTCTTCCCTGAGAGGCAGATCAATTTTACCTATTCTACTAATGAGCTGAGAAGAATAGAAGAAAATGAGCATCAGACAGGTCTGCTGGGAAGCCAGACACAGCACTTGGAATGTCCAGACTGCCTCCTGCTCACATTAAAATTCCAGTCATTTTCACTGAGTGATGCAAATATCTATTTTCCAAGCCCAGAATAGCAATGGAGAAAAACCTGGAAGACTAGAGTAGGTCTGTCTAACCTCTAAACAAGAATTCAAGACAAGAGCAGCAGAGCTCTGTCATATCACTGTCTCCTAATGTTAGAAATCTAAAATGGCCCCTAACTGATATATCATCTGGCTACATTCAGCGGACTTAACTCAATTTCCTCCAGCTAGCACTCATGAGCTAAGAATCCCAGCTGCAGCAGGGAATTTAAAAAAATTTTTTTTTTTTTTTAATTCTGCTGTACATTTTCTAAAGCCTTGCACAGCCTGAATCTTTATATCTAGCATCAGAGTTTCTGCAAAACATCAGACTTGCACTACATTTGTTTCATTTTGACCGTATTACAACAATTATTATTTTTACGGGGAGATGGGAGGATGTGGGGAAGAGGTGGATAGATATTTTAAACCTCAGTTACAAATTACATTTTTTATAGAAAGGCTTTCTACACTGGAATCCCTTAACATGGAGAAAAGAAATCCAGTGCTGAGAAAGCTCTTATCTAAAATGCGTGTTGTATTACGCAGATATTTCAGAATGCACACATATCAAATTAATAAAAAGCGGGGAAAATCTACATAAATAAGGGAACTAAAAAAGGAGAACTGGCAGAGATATGAAGGAGTCCAAACTGAATAGCAATTCCCCGAGGAAAGTAAAGAATTATCAAGCTGTAAAGCATTGAGCCTTGTTTCTTTTCACCGCTAGAATGGAGTACTACCTTCCTTTCCATCAAAGAAATTGAAACCAGAGCCTTCAGTGAGGACTCGTACATCTTTGTGTTATAAAGTGGTGTGAACATGAACAAAGGCATTTTTCTGTTAAAATCAGCGCACTTACTCTAAACTGGAAGAGCAGAAGAGTTCCGAGCTCGACTGAGACAATTCTGCACGTGAAATAGATATATTTTGATCCATGAAATACAATTTATCATGTAAGACCTAAAAAAAATGCGTACCTGAGTGAGAGCTCTCAGCACTGGTTTCCGTCTCAACTGGAGAAATTTTGGATCCTGCCTTCAGATAAGGAACATAATACATCCCCGTACTTCCCGAAGGTTTGTAAGGCAGCAATAAGGGCTGATCTGTGGGGGTGGAAGGCAAAGCAATTGACACAAGTCAGATTTTAATCCTTGAATACAACTGAAGATAAAAGCATAAAATCAGGAAACTGCTGAAGATGTTCACTGTAGTAAATCTGGAGAAATAGCACATTCTTTAGGAAAATAAATGGCAATTATTTATTTAATTAATACCCATCCAATGGTTAGAAGGTTGACTGTCGCTGAGCTAGAAAAAATAGCTTACCCATTCAGTATTAAATTTGTGACTACGGTGATAAACATTAACTTAAAAAAAAAAAAACCCATGTACCCACAGAGCTCCCAGTTGATCCATGTTTAATGGAATAATTTTAAATGAGCATGGGTATCTGCCAAGTCAATAAAACCAGTGTGCTGTCATAACAGAATCCCAGCAAATGTTTGGACCAGAGTTTCTAATAGAGAAGAGGCAATCAGATAGCTGGAATATTTTTTGCACTCTGATACAATGAAAGAATCTGTTCTCCCAACTCGTACCATTTTTAACACCTTGAGAATAGAGATACAATGCCTGGAGCCCAGGAATAAACTCCAAGCAGTGAACAAAATCTAATTATCTAGAAATAAGTGTCAGAAAATTTTCTTGAACCAGACTTGTACACAACAAATTTAGGTCCAGATAAGCCTGAACTGAATCACAACTGTACTGATAAAACCTCCTACATGCAAGACCACAAAGCCCAAATTTAAGGGTTGGGGTTTTTCCCATATGAGCCACTTTAAATATCAACATCAAAATTATCTCAAGAATGTTACTTCCACAAAAAAGCTATGTTTGGGTTTGGGTTTTTTTTTTGGTTTTTTTTTTTTTTTGGGGGGGGGGGGGTTTTGCTTTGGCGTTCTTTTTTTTTTTTCAATACCCATAAATACCTCGAACTTGAGCAGATGAAAGTCTACATACAAGACACTAATTTGCTCACCACCCTGCCTTGGGAAAGGGGAAATCTTGTTAAGAGACGAAGCTGTATTTTTAGGAAGTTCATGTGCTCTCTGGAGAGATGATTGCTGGCCAGTATTTTCACTGTCTTGTGAATTAACATAAATTTCTGCTGAAAAGGTTGTTTTTTCAGGACTTTCTGTTGTTATCTGAGTGGTAGCATCAGAAGTACTTTTCACAGGTTTTGCAGGAACTACGGAGTTGAAGATATTCTTCAGATCACATCGCCCTGAACCCAGAGCAGTGACTTGTGGTCTCTCACTGCTGTGCAGAGGCAGCTCTTGCCCTGCTGTGCTCCTAACAGAGAAAAGCACTGGGCAGGGATCTGCCGAAGACACCGGCACTGGGAAAGATGAAGATCTTTGATCTTCTGGAATAAGATCAACAGGTGATAGCTTAGAAACAGCTTCTACTAAATTTTCTGGAGGTTTTAAAGACACTAGTTGAGCATTAGCTTCCGTTTTATCCCACGATCTCATCTCATTTTCAGTATTCAGGTCGTTACGCAGCTCTGAGTTATTACACTTTGAGGAAAGAGTTATGTGGACACAAGACAGAGCTTTCTTAGTTGGTGATGGAGACACAGACGTGGTGGGTAAAATCTCATCCGCAGATGAATGGTGAGACATACCGATTTGCTCTCTTGCAACTTCTTTCCGAATGACAGGTACTTCCTCAGAAGGACTTTTCTTCTCTTCTTCCAACAATTTAGTATGGCTCTTCAGCAAACCAGTTTGTACAGCTGGATCTGAACCTTCTAAGCTCTCACGCAATCGGATGTGTCCAGGTGGGCTGCTTTTCTCCTGCTGGTAAGACCTCGTAGAAAGGGGTCCATTAAATCTATTCATTTCTTGACTGAGGCTTGTGTTGCAGTCAAGCCCCACGAGTCTGGTGCTGTGCCTGCCCAATTCAGTCACATCTTGAGGCAGAACGTCAGAATTTTTTGCACTGAGGGTCTGTCTTTTATCAGCATGGATGCTTATAGAATCCCGATCTGACAAACAGTCTGTCTCTTGATAAGCTCCAACTCTGTTACTGTCAGCAGAGACATGATGCAACCTGTCTTTCTCAGCAGTAAAAGCAATTTCTTTAGACACTGAGCCAGCACGCATCGGACTCGAAGGAGGACAGGTCTTCGATCTTTCCCAGTGTTGTTTGCCACGGCTCCGCTCCTCAGTGCTACCAGAGTCAACTTCTAAAGGCATTATCCCATCAAGATCATCCCTAGTAAGACTGCTGCTGAGTATAATGGAAGTCAACAGTGACTGCAAACGTTTTCGGGATGAAAAGGTGATGGAAGTAATTTGCTTAGCCGTATCTTCAGAATACTTTTCCAGAGACAGCTTCTTCTGAGCTAGTAAATGGACTTCTGTCTGTATGTCAGAAGCAGCTGCAGCCCTCACTGGACGTGTGTCCCATTCCTCCTGCAACGGTGGATGAAGTTCAACAACGGCATCAGAACGATGAGTTGGAACTGTTTGGTGTTGGTTGCAGACAGGTGTTGGAACGGTACTCAAAGTTTTAAACTGCGTATCCTTCAGCAGGCAACAATCAGAAGGATCAGCTCTAGGTAACGGCACGTCTTGTTGTAAGCTTGACTCTACAAACTCCTTAATCCTGATGGCTTGTGTTTGTTTGTCAGTTTGAAAGCTTCTGTCACTTGGAGCTCTGAAATGCTCTGTATCCTGTTCCTGATTACGGTTATACTCAGAAGCAGCTTCCAAACCACACTCCCATGGATCCTGAAAAATACAGAAGAATTCACATAGGTTACACAGACAACTTCCTGCCCTCGCCAAAATATGGATTGCAGAATTCAAAGACAGATTAGTGCTGTCAGTAATCAAGAGTCTGTCATTATGAAGGAGCACATGCTTTCTCTGGAACTCATCTGTTAATGGAACTAATTAAGAATTTGTCATATTGTAAGTGCCAGCAAATTGCTAACATCGTTTTGATGCTACCGCAAACAGCAGCAGTGACATCTCTAACAGAATCCTTTAGTTCTGTGAACTATAAAGTTGTAAATCTGTTACTTAGGCTACGTTGTAAATATCTCTCTCAACATCGCTCCACTCACTGGAAAACAAGAATAAAACTTTCTTCCTTTCTATCACTTATGGTTCATCATAAACCCAGCTCAAAATTACTAGGAATAAAGACTATCTTTCGAATGAATATTTATTCACTAAGTTGAAAGGGATTTAGGGAGACAAACACATTGGTGATTTCAGTGATAATTTTGTTAATTAAAAAGAGAGGCAATTAGCGACATAAAATCATAGAAACACTTTGGTTGGGAGAGACCTCTGGAGGTCTCTAGTCTGACCTCTCACCCCAAGCAGGGCTAACTTCAACACTGGAGCAGGTCGCTCAGGGCCTCGTCCCATCAAGTTTCATAAATCTCCAAGGATGGAGATGTTGCGTACAACTTAACTACTCACGATCTGTATGTTACTGGTGAAAGGCGTCCCTTCACAGCTCCATGGAAAAACAAAACAATGCAGAAACCCACATTTCATTCCAGTCGTAATTACTCGAACCTTAACCGAGTGTGTAATGTGAAGTTTTGGTGACCTCCAAGAACTCAGGCAGCAGAAACCCACTAAAAAACTCTTCTGGTTTGGACCAGAGTCCAAATAAACTCCACGCTATCAAAGCACGACGTTACGTGACATTTTTGGGTTACAAGGATACCTCTGCATCCGACCTTTTGCTGCGCCACAACTATCACTACACAAAGCAGAACTTGATACAAAAAGTTTTTGCTTGCGGTTGAGTTGTTTGACTCTAGTGTTCATGAAGCAGAACTAAAATGAAAGGAACGCGGTTGCATGGGAACAAGTGGGAAGAAAAGAAAGATGTTCTTTACAAAGCATGAGAAAATACTTAATTAGAAAAGCTTTAATTTTCCGTAATTGATATTTCTCTTTTCCCCTAAAACAAGTCTGCCAATTTCCCTCTCAGACAAGAGAATAAATCTTTCTCCTTTTTTTTTTCCTATGGTCACCACCCACTGCTGACAATAATTAAAAAATGACTGAAGACAATGAGCGCTTTGATTTGCTCTTTCAGGTAGATGATAACTTACAAAAACCTGCCAGTTCTCAGGTGCAGATCATTTTCATTCTCCCATCAAAACAGACACGTTTGCCACAAATACTATTTTTGTGTTTGGGAAGCTGGTGCCAATACTGCAAAAAAGAGAAGGTAATCCTAACAACAGATGAAATACTAATCCCACCAAAACCCAGGAAGTTCACTGTCAGTTGTCTTTGCTCAAAATCTTTTTTACAACAATACATTTACACCTTTGACCATCCAAATTGTTCCATGTCTGTATCACCCTCCAGTATCAGAGCCATTATATTTATGACTCTGCTATTGGACCACACGTATTCAGGCACCTCTGGCAGGTATTTTACCCAACAGCATAAAATGCTGTGTCTTAAATTACCTGTCTGGGGCCATTTAGGAAACTGAAACTAATGATTACTAACTTCTGTCCAAGTTTCTTTGATTTTACCATCCATTCCCACTTTCAGCATGCTCTCCCGTCCTCATCGCTTCATCCTCTGTACCTCAAGCCCCATTCCACCATCAAAAAAAGTGTCCCTACAGCAACAAATCAAGAGCAATTTATCATAGCAGGTAAATAAAATTCAAGCAACATATGCTATAGCCCCTCAGCAGAATCAGACAAAAAAAAAAAATCTTCACGCTACTCTCAGAGCATGATCATCAGATGGTGTTGCCTTTCAGCTGCCTGTTAATGAGGCAGATACTGACACTGCAGTTAACCGGAAAACCCCCAGGCTACAGCTCCTGCTTGCTAAGGAACTTCCACCTTCTTCCGACATCTCAAATGTAACCTGATTTCTAACACACCTTTTGCAGACAAAGCACTGAATAGACTGTACAGAGATACACAGTATGGAGGTAACAGCTCTAGTTACTTGCCAAGCGAAGCAGAAATAAATGTGTCTAAATAACCGATGAAATTTGGCTATGCCAAACTCTTCTTTCAACTCACTACAACCAGCAGACCCTAACAAGGCACATTCATTGTCTCTAGAGGTTTACTGAGACAAACAAGACAGACAAACAAAACATGATCCTCTCTCCCCGACTGCCTCACCACCCTCATTTCCCTAATTTCTGCAGCTCCCCGTGCATGGGGAGGGATCAGGAGCTAGGGATGGATAGGAGCTTTGCTTCCAAGACTTTTCCCATCCCCGCAGAAGCTCCCAAACGCTGACAGTTGATCTTTGCAGCAACTTACCTGACTGGTGTAAGGAGAAGGTGGTTTGGAAGAAAAGAAATGCAAATACCTCTAGATTAAAGATTGATCACACTGCAAACAAGTGAATAAAACATCACACTCCCAGACGCATGCAGAAAACCTGTTACTCCAAGAGCACAAAGAGAAAGCCTTGCAAGTACAACCAGGAAAACTTAAAGCTACCGCTCACAGTAATTTATTACTATGAGCATCGATCAAAAAACTGCAACAGGTTTTGCCCTGAAGAAAATTAAAGCAACTACTCACCTGATCTGTCAACGTTGCACCTCCAACGAGAAGCAATAACCAAAGAACTGAAACGTGAACCTTTGGAAGCAGCTGTATCGATTCTAGAGAAATGAACATAAAATCCCCTCACGCAGATACGGACCAACTCAAACAAGTATTCTACAGCGAGTCCCTCTCCTGACACAGAACGCCACAGCACGCTCCACACACCATGCCAGAACACCGCTCCCTCTTACATGATTTCACCCGACTCTTTCTGATGGGTCAGTTTAGCGTCAGAGGCAGTATCATGGTTAGCCAACACTGGAAATGGACAAGACAAAAGACAAATAACCTCATCAGCATCCAAACCTTACATCCAAATCGTCAGAGCTCATGTTAGGGTATGTGAGACTATCGGCTACCAGCGTCCTTTAGGGAGAATTTCTTAAGCGTAGAGATCATTTTATTAATTTAGCAGTATCTGCACGTCCTTAATTTAAGTGTCTTTAAAAATTACTGTACTTCCATTGAGGTGCAGAGAGCAAATCTGAGATAAATGTACTGCCACGGAGATGGTCTAGATACGCTTCTTTAAAAAAAAAATAAATCGAGACTATATTTATTTTTTCCTACTGATTGGAACAACAGTGGAAACAGCAGAGTATGTTTCATTAATGAAGTGCAGCACAGATCCCTAGATGATTACATCCTCAGCAGCTAGTATTAAGGAATTTGGAAATAAAAATCAAAAACATTCTTGGTGTAAATCACAAAGTATAAACAAGCATCCCGCAACAGATTTTCCATCCTTTCTACATCCCAGATGTCATTAGCAGGCAACTATTCCAGCAAGGTCGGGATTATTATTCTAAAGCAGTACTTTTCTGTGGTCTTATCTATTCTAAGCAAGTAAACTAGTTTATTTGGCTTCCCCGTACTTCCTATAGCCAAGCAGGACAGCCAGGGAAGAATGCAAGGACACCGAGCAGTCCTGTGCCAGGGTAAGGGTGCTCCCAAGACCATCTCTTCCCTAAGCCACGTACCAGTTCAACGGCCTCAAGTAATACACAGCAACTCCTACTACAGAACACAAGCACAGAAGTTGCTGTAAACTCATCTTCCCAAGCCTTTCACATGTTTTATTGTGCTTGTTATGTGTCATCTTTCCAAAAAAGAGCTGTATGGCATATGATCCACAAGAGATGGCAGCACAAATTTAGAGCTACAACTCAGTGAACTTCCTGAGAAAGTGAGAAAGTACAAAAGGAGTGGAAAAATACAGCGTATAGCGGAAGAATGCATTTGGCACCCATAGAAATTCAGGTGGGGTAATAAGCTCCTCAATTTAGAAGGAAAATTCCTAGGTATAATATGGTGAAACTTTACTTAATGACTAACAGCAACTCCAAACCCCTTGATGTCAACTGGGGGACCAAAACAAACATACACGTACAAACAGCACAGCAAGGTTAAATTGGAAAGACAATGCTCCTGGAACAGAAGACCACCCACAAGTCTTTGTTTTTTCCTCAGTTTCTTATCCTTGAAATTCCTCTTATCTGGAAAGACTCCAATGATTTCAGAGGAAGCTGAACAGGGCTGATGTCTGGAGCCTAGGATCCACTTTTCATACACTTTTCTTAAAAATCCTAACAGCCTTCATGCCATTCAATGGCTTTTAAGACTGAAGAGCAGCACCCATCCTAGGGTTATACCACCAACTTACCTGCTCAGGCAAAACCAGATCTCTACAGCCACACCAGTATGGCCCCAGATGTAGGAATTATTCACCAAAGAGTAACCCATCTATAGGAATATCTTGGCAAATCTCTGCCTCCCTTCATCACAAGTTCATAGCAGAGTGCCATCAGTTTATTTAAGTTTCACATGGCCCATCTCTGGACAATCTGAGGTGTCACATTTCTTAGTCCCCTTTTACAAAACATCTGCAGTTAATAAATCCGCAGCCTTTGTCTCCTTTTCCTCCTCAAGAAGCCCAATGCACTGCACTTCCTCTTTCCAAGACTTTTAAGACCTTTAGGAAGAGTCAATGTCAAATGGAGCCAGTCTGAAACTCAGAAAAAAACCCCCTATGTCAAAAACTCCATGTTTGTCTTCTATTTCTAAGCATTTCTGCCAAGCATTAGTGTTATTATAAAAGCATAGCAGCGTGAATAGAGTCCTTCTCTCCTTGTGTAACGGAAGAACTATAAAATCACCAGGAAGACTCCACGAATTGAGGGTACAGAAGACAGATTCACTATGCAAGGTTTGTTTTCTCTTCTGTAATAGATGACAAAGAAAATAAAATTCTGAGTTACACTCGTGAGCACTGCTTGCTATTAGGGATATCTCTTTAAAATTAAATTTTCCTCCTGAATGTTCCCTTTTTTGGGGCACTATTCAGCTGAGCCCTTGAGTATGTTTGGAGCCCGTTTATGTGCATATGTCCCAATCACCTGCTTAAACACTGTGCTCAGCTAGAACTTGAGAAATCATTATGATGCTTCTTTTTTAGAGCGTCTGTTAACACATCACCAGTGACAAACAGCTATCAAACAGATCCTCAACTATCTCAAAAGATGGAACACTGAGAAGAACGCTCCCAAGCTCTCCTGCTCCTTCTTTTCTTTTTATAGACAAGCTTCACATGCTTCCTGCGGGAAACAATAAAATATCACAGTGGTACATTATATTTCTTGAGTTGCCACCTATAAAAACGAGAGGCAGAGTCTAAAGTTTCTAAAAAGAACACTCATCACAAGCCTGCATCAGAAGCACTAAAGATGTCGGTCTGATAAAAGAATTGTTTGCATGAGTGCTAGGAACAGTTTGTCTTTCTCAGTCTTTAAAGTTTGGTAGAAGGAAAATAGCTTTTCATAATCTTTGTTCTGTTCTTTTTAAGTCAGCGCATTGCCAGCTTTGCTCTATAAATTCAACAGGTATTTTACAGAACAGTTTCCATGAACTTTAGATTATTTTGTTGGCAATAAAACTGGCTGCATTTTTTTCAGATAAATAGTTTTCAGCAATTTGTATTTTTCAGTGACATATTGTTTTGCCTGGAGGGAAAAACACATTTATCTTAAATATAACCAAAAACCCAGCCACCTTCATTCTGCAAATACAAAACCATTTTTTTATCTCAAATTAAAGTCGTTGCAGAGCAAAAATACTTTCGTGATCAAAGCAGAAAGTGGTGTGGTTGACCCAAAGCAATTTCTTGGTATCTTGGTTTGCACAACTATGATTAACTTTTTCTTATTCGAAATCAGGATAAAACAATTCATAGCTGACACTGAATCACATAAATGCAAAACATTTGGTTCCACTCTGTAACAAGTTCATCTTAGGGAAAAAGATCTAACAAAATCTAAAAACTGAAAAAAAAATAGCTTCAGGGCCTCTAGGTTTTGATGAGTAGATTGCAGCAAAAATGTATTTGTGTTTGGGGGTTTTTTTCTTTTTTGAGAATTGTCTGAATTTCTAAAAAGAAATAAAATTGTGAAAATATTTTTTTTTCAGGTTCCCCAGTCAAAGATTACATCAATATGTGAACAACTGAGAAGTTTGGTCTGATGGTTTTTAGAAGCTGATGGCTACACTACCAACACTCTCCATGCCCAAGAAACTACAACCACAGACTAGGCTGAAAACCCTACTTTTCATTCTTGCTGCTGCAAGGCTTTTAATTGAAACAAACAAAACCCCTGCTGCTCCTCCTGGGAGGGAGACAGTCCACAGGAAAGAAAGAAAAAACAAAAACCAACATCTTGCTAAAGCTAGGGGTATTTGTCTAAAGCAACAGACCGAGGACAGATTATTGCTGTATTTCCAAATGCAAATTTTCCACATTCACACAAATATATCATCCATCCAGTACTCGTGTTATACAAACATCTCCACATTTTTCTAATCTTTTATTTTGTTCAAAATCCATGAATAGTAGCATATCTTGGGACACACGGAGTGCCCTTAGAAATCATGACACAATGAAACTGGACACCAGCTGAATGCTGAAAATGGACATTTCGAGTCAAACTGAAGGTACTATACCCCTGCTTAGTCAAATTCCAATCTGGAATACTCAATATATGAACTAGAAATGTTCCAAAGGAGATATACAAACCGTGACAACAATTCAATGTCAAGTTTTCACAGAATAATAGAGCTGTAAGAGACTGAACGCTCATCTAGTCTAGATCCCTGCCCCAAATCATAATTAACTATACCGAGATTATTCTTTAAGAAGAGCTTGGGCAAGTATCTGTAAAAACATTCTATGATTAACGCTCCCATCACCCTTCCACTAAGGAGTTTCATTTCTAACATGACTGTTCGTCACACTTGAAGCCTGTTACCTTTGATATAGTCAACACAAAGGAGGAACAAGTTTCTCCCTGCTTCCCTGAAGCACTCTTTCAAAAATAAAAAACAAAAAACTCCTAAAACCCACAACAGCATATGCCATGGTGGGTCCTAAAACATATGTAGGGACTAAGCCGAAAAAAGCATCCCCACTAAACAGAGCTCTTATTAGTTTGCACCCCTTTCTCCCTGTCTAGCCACCAATCTTCAAAAATACTGCAGGAATATAATTCATTATTTTAAGATGAAAGGCAAGACAGTAGCATTTATCCCCCACTTCAAAAACTTTCTCCAGAGCAGACGGTTTGTCTGGTCTGTACCTTGGCCGGTGTGGATTTCTTGGCACTCAGAAGCAGCTCTGCCTTTATTTCCTCTATTCTTTGCTGGTCCTTGTCGTTGAAGTCTGACACAGATTCCTGAGATCGGCTGGTCAGTTTTAGCTTCACCCACGCTGCAAAAAGAACATCAAACAGAAACCAGTTCCCTTTCCGTTTTCTCACATCACGTATGATAAGAGTTTTATAACTTCAAATCAAAACTGTGCTATGCACTTCTAGCTACCATGACTGAGGGAGCAGAGACCACTAGCAAATACCAGAGCTCTCGGAATGACCAGGAATAGAATTGAAAATGGGTCTTTTGAACATTTCTTTGGAAAGACGAATCCAGGACCCATTGCCTGGTTCTGTCATCTTCACAGTCTCACACTCAAGTCGACACTCTTTAAAAAAATCCTTAACCTAGCACATGCCTAATAGCTACGTGGACAAAACACTTTCTCATGTCAATGTCTGGCACAAGAAGGTACTCAAACTGGAAAAGTCCAATTCTAGCACACTACATAAGATGACTAAAAAACATAGATCATTTCAGCCCTGTCCCATTGAAGTTTATTATTAATAATATGATATAAACACCTTTAAAATCAGGGGAACAGACTCCCGTCCTCTTGCATCCATACCCCTTCCTTTCAAAGTCATTTCAAAGCAATGCCTTAAACATACACCTAAAGATCTGCCATTCTAACAAAACACTTGATAAAACACAACCCAGCTGTTTTATTACCTCGTGCTTTCCTCTCCTCTTCATCTGCACCCTTCAAATTTTGTGTTGCGTGTAGCGCAGGCGATCCATTTCTCAGAAGGTTTTTAACACGGGCAGCTACTGAATCTCCACTGCTACTGTCATCACTCTCTCGCATGCCTCCTGCCTTGCTTCTGGCCGCACTGGCTTTGGACAACGTGCTCCAGAAGCCTCCTGGGACATCGGTGACACTGCCTAGAGGCTCCGAGGATGGATTCCCCAGAAGGTTTTTGACACGGGCAGCTACCGAATCTCCACTGCTACTGCCATCGCTCTCTTGCATGCCTCCTGCCTTGCTTCTGGCTACACTAGCTTTAGCCAACATGCTCTGGAAGCCTCCTGGGACATTGGTGACACTGCCTAGAGGCTCCGAGGAAGAAGTTCTTCCAGTGCTGACTTCGCTGCTTCCATTGCTGACTTCACTACTTCCATTGCTTTGTGCAAGACCCACAAAACCAGGTTGATTTCTGTCTGTAGTTACACTACTACAGCCTTCCGGCTCAGACCTTCCTACAGATTTTCCTGTCCTCAACTCTTTAGTCATTTCCTTCATCATCTCTTCACTGTTGTGCAAATTGACTTCAAAAGAATGTTCCCATCTTAAATCGCCTGTGTTAAAATTCAGAGGCTTTCCTACTGACCCCTCTTCTCGCATACTTCTTCGGGTCATAGCCTCATCCCATGACAGTATCTTCTGAAACTGAGGGACACTGTCTTTCAGTAACCTGGAATCTTCAGGGTCATCCTCCTTTCTAATCAACACTGGGGAAGACTCACCAGTTTCTCTAGAACAGGCAGTAGAAAAGATAGGATCACACCACCTGCCAGCTATATCCTCTGCCAAAAGCTTGGGGGTTTCTTGCAATGCACCAGATCCAATCAAAGAATCTCTTTCTTGACCTTTACTTCTCTTTCTACCTACACTTGGAGATTGTGATCCTCTGTCAACTTCCATTCCATTTTTAACTCCAGCCAAAGAACCAGCAGTCCATCTCTGCAGGCTGCCGTTCGCATCTTTTGACTCATTTTCAGCCAGCAGATCCTGAACACTATTTGGAAGAAGCATGAGACCCTCTCTGCCAGAAGGGCGGCCAGGTGAAGCAGTGTGCAGCAGCTGGTTTGGTTCAGCTCCTTTGGAGACAGCTGAACATTCAGTCTCCCGTTGTGCGGAAAGCAGAGCAGTTCTCTCCAGCTGGTAGCATGACATACTGCGCTGACTCATTGGTTTGTCTCTAAAAGATCCTGAGAAGCAGGGAGAGAGTTCACGGGGTGACAGAATACCAGAGCCAACTTCTGAACTCATTGGTATAGATATACTGAGAGTGGAAGTGCCAGAGTTAAAACTCGTTTGTGTAATTTCAACTGCTGACAGCAATTCACCTACAAAGAAATGGAAGATTCATCAGGTTTGGGGCTCCAGAAAACAGCTGCATCCACAAAGACTACTTTTTCTTGTACTAGAGGGCTTGTAAAGGGATGGAAGAATTAAAATATTGGAAAACATTTAGGAAACTGTTTTTAGAATGAGACTTGAACTAAGACTTCCATAAGAATTGTCTGCTGAAAGAAATCTCTTAGATCATTTTGGATAAATACAGAATATCAAAGAAACTACAGAACTTGACTTAAATAACTTGCTTTTAAATAAATGCTTAAAGTAGATTTTAAATAAAACTTCTCAGATAAATGACATAGTCGTGATTGAATGTCCAAATGAACACCTGGATTATAAAAATATCCCTGCAAGGATCAGGAGGGCTGCAGGGCAATATTCCCAAAATACCCTTTTGGGCAAAGGACACACTAAGGATAAGCTTGTTTCCCACTGTTGGTGAGAAAGCTCCAAAAGCAGAGAAGATGCACCTTTAGCATTTGGATATCCAACACCTAACCACTTTAAAATAAATTTTAAAAGAACTTAAGTCCAAATGCTGTTGTTAAATCCATGCTGGCAGGTACACAAAAGAGTGAAGAGCCAGCTCCTCAGTACTCCTGCCAACACCTGTTTGTTTGAAACACCATTTTGTTTCTTCACCCAACCACTGATATTTTCAAGTACACTACGCAGTCCAGAGCCCAGTTGAATAATATTTCTGTTGAGGACAACTCTGTCCCTGTACCGATTACCAAGTTGTTTCAGTTGCCAAGTGTCCCACGATGCTTAAAAAATGAGGGAAAAAAAATAAAATAAAATAAGCAAGCCCAACAGGAATAAGACAAGATGAATTTAATCACTTCTGGTCAGAAAGACAGGTCAGTGCAGGATTCTTGAAATCCCAGATATTCAAAGGGTTAGACAGGTACTTGTGAAGAGCCCTCAGATCTGCTCTTCCCCACTGGGTACAAGATGCAAATGCCAAACCAGAATATGCTCAGGAAAATACACATCTGAAGTAGTGTAGCAATGCACATTTTCACATTTTAATGATGTACTGCACGGGCATGCCTCTGAGGAACATCTTAACCCTAACTGAGCACACTCTGTTCTTCATATAGAAATGACTCAACATTTGTTAGGGTCACATCGATTTTATTTTTTTTTTAAATTTATGGATTTATTAATAGATCTGGTCAGTTATAAAATGCATATAACTTTTTGTCACACTGAGTACACCAAGAAGTCTCAGAAAGAAAGAGAAATAAAATCTTGTTGCTCTCACAGGAAGAAAAAGTCTGATGTCTGAAGATTAAAGAAATGTTACAAAACATTTCCTTCTGAAGAACTCTTGTAAAAAGAAAAAGAAAAAAAAATGTCACTGCACTGGCTGGAAGATGCCACATAGCCACAACTCCCTAGTGAGCAGGCACAGTTTCAGAGGTTTTAATGCTTACTTTTCCAATGCCAAATCTCTCACATGTGAGATGGGAGAAGATCAGCTCATATGAATGAAACACACTTGACACTGCCAGGCCAAGAGCAACCTCACAGGTGAGCCTGAAATTCTGCATTCTCTAAGGTTTGTACAACACAAGCTTCTCCTTCCCCATACCTTGTGGCTGCGGAATGGTCCTCGTCAGCGTGTCAGTGGAATCCTTCAGCGTTCTAAGCTCTGAAGGGGAAAATTCAACTTCCCTGATCGGTCCTCGGGGTACGAATGGCGTCAGTATAGTTCCAGGTGACTGATCAATGCCGAGGTTGCGAAGATATATCTGTCAAAAGAGGGAATAAATAACACATGGCACTCTTACAGAATATCAATGGATTCTGAAGTTGCACATTTTCTGCATCATCTTAAATGCGAACAACTTGCTTTAAAAGATCTTGAGCCTCAGTCTTGTTCAACTCGCACTAACAGTTCACCCGAAACACTAAAGCAGTCATAGAGGAGATAACATTTCCAGCTTATTCTAGTCTTTGGACCACGGCTGACAACCATTTTTTCTAGCTAGCTTGTGATAGTTGGTGAGCCCAAGCACAAGCAGTTTTTTCCTGGGGTTTTCCTGACCTTTCCTTCATCACTAGCCAAAGACGGCAACTGGCAGGAGCCTGCTACCACCAAACCTGTGCCCAGCTCTCTCCACAGGATCCAGAAACAATGGAAAAAGTAAAGAAGAGGCCACATAAGTTGTTCTTGTGACACAGCCGACTGTCTTTTCTACTCAAACAAATGCTCTGTACACTGCATGGGTAAGAAGTCTGACACTTCAGAGACCAGTAAACTTCAGCCTCATCTCTTTAAAATGACATTTGCCAGCTGGAAGGAGAACACAAAGGTTTGGTTTAAAAACCTTTTTCCTCCCCAAATAATTGCTGCACAGAAAACATTATCAGCCTTTGAAATTCAAGCTAAGCAGCAGGACAGCCTCTCACTCTGAAGTTCAATATGGGCTAGTCTTCGAGGCAAATAGTTAGGAACCCTTTTGTCAAAGCTGGTTAAAAAAATATCATGAAACAGCTTTTGTGATGTTGCTGTAGGGAATAAACTTGAGCTGGCCAAGGGGTAGAATCACTTTCTGCTGTTGATAGTTTTCTGAAGAAACATGGGTAGTCTCACAAATAATCGCCCATCAGTGACCTAGCGTGTGATGAACAGATTTCAGCAGCAGCTCACAAACTCCCTGGCTATGAAACCACTTCTGGATACAACCTACCGCACTAGTTCAAGCCTATAAAACGTGGGATACCCAAGTGTGCACGTTTTATGTACAACCAAGGCTTAGCTTTACTAGCACAGCTAAAGCAAGAACCCCTTTCAGTAAAGATGGCATAAAATGCAAGTCTTTCCCTTTTCCATAAGTACAGAATACACACAAGCACTATTTTTATACCACACATATATATAAATTGCTATACAGTTAACTTCACTAACATTAAACAAAGCAGTTAGTTTAGAGGAGCCAAATGAAAATCACATTCAGAACCTAAAACTCTGCAATATACTAGAGAGAAACATAATGAGACCAACTCTCTGTGCAACATCCAGGAGACTGTCAGTTCAGACACACACAGCATCATCCCCTGGATTAAGGTATTTTGAAAGCTGGAGGAGTCTCGCGGAGGTAAGAGCCTACCAAAGGCCATCTAGGATGTCCCAAGAAAGTAATTTATTCCCTTTTAACAAAGCATCTAAGTTGACATAGAGACATTATATACAGAAAAAAAACCAACCCAAACACAAAATGTGCCTTGATTTAATCACCTGTTAATGATTAATTTCAACTCATCTATTCTATGTCCTAAACTAGCCAACACAATTAGTAACCTTATAGATCTTAGCCAACTCTATTTCCTATGATTGTATTCTAAACCTCCACATTACTAGCCATGCACGCGACCTAATCTCCTTCACCTTGTCAGTGATTTATGAGAGCAGAATTCCTCAGAAGGAGGGCTGGAGAACACACCTAATTCCAGTCACTAAAAAAAGGAGGTAACAGCCAACCTTTACATTTTGTGAATTTCATTGAAAATATCCTCCCTGCAATATTTATATTTGTTTCAACAAGTATTTGCAGAGACAACTCAGAGGAGAGCGCTTCCAAAACACAGTTCCAAAGACCTAATGGTTATAGGAGTCATCCTGTGAGAGGAGCAGCCACTTACTCAGAAGATAATTACATGTTTATCATTAACATAAATCTGCATTTCATTTTCTCTAACACTCAACAGCTATTAGTATTGTTACCATGGCTGCCACAAGCTGTCCTCCATTCTCACCAACCATCCTAAAACGGGGAAGGGAGGAGAGAAATCTGCATTAGCCAAAGAAGATACGGAGGCTTTGAGCGTCCTTTATGAGTAATATACAAAGAATCGTGAATTTATGCCTTAGATACTGGAACAAAGTGAACGAGCAAAAAGAGTATTTATAAGGGGGAAAAAAAAAGGCAATTTGATTTGCCAAGGAGTTATGTGTTAGTTTTGCTATTATTGCAGATCCGTGGGTGTGTGAACTTCATCTCTCTTCTGTAGCCTAGCATTTCCTTAGTCAGCAGTTGAATCTCAGCCTCATGTTTGGATAATTATAGCTTGATCTTTTGAAAGAATCTGGATGATCAGAAACAGCTTATCAATGCTCTGATAGAAGGGCTGTAACCAATTTATTTACAAGTCTTTTATCAAACAGATTTCACTTTTTATCAGTAACACTATGTCCTGTTCTTGTGTCCTTCATGTTCCACCACCACCAGCCACTAATCTTTACATTTCTCTTGCATTCTGTTACCATGATACTATCATCTGTACTTGGAAAAAAACAACAACACCCCTCTCATATACAACCGTTTCTTTGCCCGTGTTAAATATTACCTAAAAGTTATTGCTTCCACCTCTGTACTTAAGATAAGCTGAACATCATGAATGAAATTCACCAGTAGCACAGACCAGCATAAAACCATTTCATTTAGTCTGCAGTGATGTAGACCCTACCAGAGTCATCTAAAAGAACAACAGGAAGGAAAAAAAAAAAAAAGGATAACTCTGAAACCAGTCTAAAACATAAAATCAGTTAGAAATGGTCCTTTAAGATTCTTTCAGGCTTACATAAAACACATTTGTTATTACTTCTAGAAGATGAACTAGCACATGGCAGGTTCCCAACATGACTGGATTTCGGAAACTAACTACAAGCGTGCTAGCGTCTCGTTCCTGTGATACCCTCTGCACTTCTGTCCTACTCATTCCATGACAGCCAAGTGTACTCTGACCTCTTCATAATCAAACAGTAAAGAAAAATTACAAAATTTTTGTTAGAAACTAACTTACTGGGATCCTTTCTTCAATATTAAGCTCTTCTTTCACTGGAGTTGACAATGGAGTTGCTCCAACGGGGATGAAGTTATCATCTTTTGCACTGGTAAAGAAGCACCTGGAAACCCCTGAAGAGCACCCTGCAGAGCCCAAGCCCCCCTGGCTACTCTCCCCAGAACTAACAGGAACATTCAAACTATCTGGGGAAATATCACCCAAATTGTCCAGGCTGACATGGCCAGCAGGAAAAAAAAAAAAGATTGATTTTCAAGAGTATCACAATTCTTCTGGCCATCAGTTGGAGAGCTTCTATCCTCTCTAAGGAGCTGTGCAACTCCTTCACCCGGAACAAAAACATTTGGGTCCGAACTCTGTCCTGTACTACTACTTTCCGTGTCTTCAAAACTACATCCAGAAACAACCTCAGCTGTAAACTTTTGTATCATGGAGCCGCCTAAACTATTTTCAGACACACCTAAAACATTACTTTTTTCTTCTAGAGGCTGCACTGCCTCTGCTGAGGTTGCTGGTGGAATAACTTCAACCAAGGACGTCTTCCTACTGGAAACATTTACTGCGTTGTCAGACTGCGATCTAGTAAGAGGGTGGACAAGCAGGAAGTTTTTATTATGAAAATGCAAACTTTCCAGGGAACCTGTCTGTCTAACGGAAGCAGCAACATAATCTTTGGGGTCTCTACCACTTTTTTGTGTTGACAAAATGTTGTTTGAAGAAATAGCAATTGCACTGTAGGCTTTCCTTCTAGGAGGAACTCCACCTGGGTCACATGAAGGCAGTGCATCAGACATCTCCTCTGGTTGGCTCACGTTCCAAGCCCCTACCTTCTCCATGAAACTAAGTGATGGGAGAGATTGAATTCTTCCAGTGTGGGGATATTTCAACTTTAAGGACTCAAAATGGTCATTGTTTTCTTTCTGAGCACATTGGAATGAATGTTGCTTCTCAACAGATTCAGGTGTACTGGTAGATGAGTTCCCTGCAGTTTCTGCATTTAAGCACGAAGGGGAGGTCCAAATATCTGATTTAATCACAAGAACACCAAGTTCTTCTGAGTTAACATTTTTCTTTAGAAGTATCCCTGGAGTGGACTGATAGCTTGGACGAGCAAAGGGGACAGAGAATAAGCCATCACCTCCAAGATTAAAGGAAGGGGAAATGCCTGTAACTTTATGTCCCCTTTCTATGGAAAAATCTGAAATAGTTAATTCACTCCTGCTTACTCCAGGTTCTACTTCCACTGGGGTAAGTTCACTGCACGAAGGAGGAGCTTCCGTGTCAGTCACAACTAGTTGCTTAGGTGCACAATCACTGGTGCTTGGCACAGCAGGGATAAACTCCTCTTCCTCAGATCTCACTGCAGGAGATAGTTGTTTCTGCTGATGATCCAGGAAAGTTCCCTGGAGTTCCTCAGCAACAGCCACAACCTTCAAGCTTTCAGAGCCATTCACATCCACTCCACACCGTCACCTGTTTCACAAGTCTTTGCAGACAAAACAACTTGTGCATCCGAATTTTTACAATTGTCTTTCCTCAAATCATCAGATAAATTATTAGACAAATCAAGCTCAGGAACTTTCTTTTCTTTTTCCAGCTTCTCCAGCTGCCTCATGCACCCTTCCGATTCACTCTCAGCCAGTTTTACCTTTTCCTTTTCCATCTGTCTTTCCCTTTTCTCTGAATTCTTAGTCAGTGTTGTTTTACAAGAGGAGTTTTCTGAAGACGAGAACTCATCATGCCTCAGTAACCCTTTCTCTTTCTCTGAAAGCTCAAAACCAGTAGCTGGTACATTGCTGCCGCGGGAGAAATGTTCGTCTCTTGCAGACATACTACAGGTCTGCTTCGCAAGAGAAGCTTCCATTTGGTTCGGTCTATTTGCCTTGGTGAGCATCAGCTTTGCAGTGGAGTTTGTTAAATTGTCACTTGTTTGGGGAATCAATGCCTTCTCGTTAGTATCATTTTTCCAGTCTTCATTTGCCGCCCTGTTCACAAGTAGCTGTCCAGAAAAAGAGGTTTGCTGAGACAAACCACCACTACAACTGGCATCACAAGGTTCCCCATGTCTGAATGAAAGAGGATGCTGGGACAAAGTGAAGCAGTCACTGGGGGCATCAGAGGGAGGTTCTGCGTCTGTCAAAGACACAGACCCATGGGCATGCGGAAGTCTTGAATGCTCCTCAGATACACCAGACACATCAGGAACTCCCCTATAAGAAGCAAGAAAAGGAAGTGAATTTCTGAACGTATTTTTTTATTTCAATATCCATATTCACTACTTTAATAGAAGAGGCAAAAGTAGAACTTTACTTAAACAAATAACTGGAGTTTAGCAGCATACACATAAATATAACCATTATTTCTTTAAAGGATATAGAATAAGCCAGGTCTCAGATGAACACAAGCAACAATTTCCCATAAGCTTCTAATATTTTTACTGTGGATTTTGAATTGAAAGTTATTTTACAGGAAAATTATCATCAAACCCCAACGGTGGATCTGATCCACATCGTGAAGTCACAGTGTAAAACATTAGGAAACAAATCTGTCTCCTGTCACACACCAAAAAAAATACCAGGAAGCCTAAATGTCAATAACACTGTAAATATGTGTGTTTATATGCACACTTTCCTTTCTTCCCCTCTTTTTAACAACAGGCAGAGGATTTCTTTCCTTCCTTGCATAAAAGGAATTATTT
Source organism: Pterocles gutturalis (assembly GCF_000699245.1). Classification (NCBI taxonomy): domain Eukaryota; kingdom Metazoa; phylum Chordata; class Aves; order Pterocliformes; family Pteroclidae; genus Pterocles; species Pterocles gutturalis. The sequence continues at coordinate 30,307 of NW_010135561.1, forward strand.
GTCACATCTTGAAATGAAAGCTTGGACAGACTTTTACTGAAATAGGTATTTTTGGTGTGTTCATACTTTAAAAAAAAATGTATCTTAAATTACACATAACATATATTACTCAGTATACACAAAGTACAATACTCTTACATGTACACGTATCCATGTATTTACATCTGTAAATGCAACTTGTATATTATTTTTCATCTGCAACATTTCATTACATTTATTTCAGAGCCTAAGAAAGCTAAAGAGAGGACAGAGTTCCTCATTTTCCCATTTTCTTCAGGTACATTAGGATGACAAGTGCGGAAGAGGCTTGTTCTGGTTTTCCCTTGTTCAAACTCTTTAAAAGGTAAAATAAAAAGATGACTAAAACCCTGTGAATGCCTTCTCTCTATACAAAATGAACAAAGAGTAAACTGCATCTTTGCCTCATTTTGGTGCCCATAAAACTGTAATTATTTAATTATCAGATGTAGAACAATTCATGGCCACTCAGGAAAAAAGGTTTGCATCCTGTCATGACACCAGCTGACTTTATCCTACCTTAAGGGGATAAAATCCATTTCTGAGTGCTGGAGAAGCATCACCTCTGAAAATCTTCGCCCTTGTGTCAAATACATCGGCAGTGGAAGACAGGGGGAGAACTGACTGTCCTGAATATCTGTTAAAAACAACAACAACACAGTAATAAAAGCGTGCCAGGCAATCTCTCTTTGAACTGCTCTGCCAACTAATACAGCCTTCAAAATTAAAAACCGTGCCAAACGCAGTGAAAACGATGTAATCCCATCATTTCAATCCTCTTCTGAAGCATGTTCCCTCATGTATTAAATTCAGGTTTCTTATCACGCATCAAACTCACGCTTCTTCTCGTCAATCTCAAAATGCTACATGACACTGACATCTCTAACTTACGCTCTTATCCTTAAGCATCTTTTTGCGCACATCCTTATCCTTTTCCGCTCACTGGTCAGCACCTCCCCGCGTGATTTCCATGTAGTCTGTACATGTCAGAGTATGTCCACAGGGCTTCCACCCAGATCACCATTTCCTCCTTTAAAACCCAAGAATCCCCACTGATACCTTTCCCAGTCTCCATTTTTCTATAAATTCTGGTTATAGCAAAGGCTGCACAAGTTTTTTAATTTAGGGTTTCAAGATACAAGTAACATGAAAACTTAGTCATCACAATTATATTAGTACCACCGTCTACTACTGGAGCAATAAATTTTAGCTTCTGTCATATTTCTTTGCTCTTTGAGATAGCTGGCACTCATTTTTTCAGTTCACTGCTTACAAAAGCAAAGGGAAATGTTCTATACCACAAGAATAAAAACAGCTGTAAGCTGGTATCCGATAAGTGTGAATGACTACATAGATGTTTTGATGGATGCAAAAAAAAATTACTTCCAATACTTTGATAAGTAAGCTTTTTTTTTAAAAAAAGCAAAAAAAACCTATTTGTCATCAAGAGTATGACTTTCAGAACCACACTAAATTAATTCACGTTCATTTAATTTAAGTTCATTAGTTTTCAATCGTCTCAGACAAGTGTACTCTGTGTCACTTACAGAAGCATAATCACATCAGAGAAGATGACCGTGACATACAAAGAATCAAGTTGACATTACGTCAGCTTTACCCGAGGCTTTCTACAGCCTGATGAGCAGTACCCAACCATAAGATGACATTTCTGATTTATTTTTAATTTAATACTTCCAATTAACTTTTAAATTACTTTAGAACCCCATGTAGTGAGTGGATAATTACATGGATAGAAATAATTCTACATCACACAGCAAAGCTGGCTGAAAAATTGGATGCCCGCTAGTCCCACCCCATCAGCAGCTAGAAAAATAATAATACAACTGCTAGACAAAGATTGCCTTCCATCTCAGCAGCTGTCTCCACCACACAGCCAGCCTAACATCTCCTAGAGAAAGCCAAATTTATCCTTTAGCATCTGCAGTACAGATGGCACAAACATGGTCCAGCAACTTAAGTGGGGAGTCTGTTTTTCTAGCACCCAATACCTCATTAAAGCCAAACTCTCCCTGTCACTTTATTAGATAAAAGCATTGCACTAGTCATCACTCCCTTTCACCTCTGTCTTAGCTATTTGCAATACATGAGAAGTTAAAAAAGGCACCTGCTTTTTTGGAAATTCATAGGAAAGCAGAAGATATGTATCTTAAAATATAGGTATGAATAGGTACTCCTGAACAACTCAACAAGAGGAGCCTCTTCTGAATGCCTCCAATGTAGACTGGTGAGTACCTGTGCAAAGCTGGATGAAAAAATAATTATAAAACACATGAAAGTGTAAAAAAAGTAGAGGAGAAAATTCAAGACTGGCAGCAGCGGCATAGAGGGAGCAGGAGCCAAGAAAATTAGCAACAAGGTCAGGGATGTCTCATTTCTAATGTAACAGTGCCTCAGTTACACACAGACCCAAACTGTGGTGTAGTGCACCAGGCTGAGTGGTACTGATGGGATTTTAATCACAATTTGAATCATGACTCAAAATCACAGAACAGGAGACTGATCTAATTCACTGTAATCTCCTCAGCATTTATTTAAAATGTACTTTACAGGAAACAAAGAGGTTTGTTTTCAGGGGCTGACACTGACTTAGTACTAAGTACAGCTCGCACTTTAGATTCCTTATTCCCAACTGCTAACTGGGAGCAGACAGTATTTACAAAGAGTTTACACAAACATTTATTCTGTTTAGTGTCCATTTACTCAAACTACTTTTTGTGGTTATACTTGAAAATACCAAGTGGATTAACCATAGTCAACTTGGATACAGAATTGCATTAGAGATGCAAAACCGTGTATTTTAAGAGTTGGAATCTAAACTACCTTCGCTGTGTTAGATATACTTTATTTTCCTCCCAAATCTTGTTTTACATTTAAAATTATATTAGTGAACAAAGGCAATAGTAATTGCAGTTATTGAATTAGACTTGTCATCTCACATCATGATACACTTAAGGTTTTCAGAGCTGGCATCTCATTTTTATTCATACAATAGAAGAGGAAAATAAGCTTTCCTGATTTTCAGGTTATCTTTTTCACTTTGAATGAAAATGTGAATGAAGATATGAAACTGAAAATCAGGAATGATTAAAGAAAAAGCTTTTCTGCACAATAAAAACTGGCTGTGCTGCCTTTGTAAATGAAGAAACAAAAGAGTCTGAGGGAGGGAAACAAAAATAATTGAAAAAAAGGCTGTCAAATGCTGACAAAAATATATCTTGACAAACAATTTAATGAATGATAAAATGCATTGATAAAATAAACGCACATATACACATACATACACACACAACCTAAGTCACAACACCTGTCCGATAAATCAATGCTTTCAAGATATATTATATCAACAAAAATTTAAGTACCACTCAACATTTGTATTAAGAAAGTCAGCCCAGCACTCAAACAGAAGAAAAATGTTTATAATTCTGTTTGGAGAATGCTAAAACAGGAAATTCTCACTGCATGGGCAGGCATCTAGTCAGTCTCTTCAGGAGCCGTTCTTGTCCCTGCCCTGTCACTTCAGAAATCCTGAAGTTCGTACAGAGGAGGCCCATGGATGAAGCAGATATTTGCCAAGCAACAAATATCTCACGGCAGAGACCATGGATACCAGGCAGTCTGGGTCACTTGGCATCACAGCATGGCAGAGGATACAAATTTTAGTGTCACAGAATCATAGAACCATGAAGGTTGGAAAAGACCTCAAGGATCATCAAGTCCAACCCAACCCCACCCAACCCACTAACCCATGTCCCCAAGCACCACATCTACACGTTTCTTGACCCCCTCCAGGCCAGG
>NW_010135561.1:34479-41778 GCF_000699245.1 Pterocles gutturalis
TGTGGTGAGGGGCCCAAAACTGACCCCAGGATTCAAGGTGCGGCCTCACCAGTGCCGAGTACAGGGACACAATCCCTGCCCTAGTCCTGCTGGCCACACTATTGCTGATGCAGGCCAGGATGCTGCTGGCCTTCTTGGCCACCTGGGCACACTGCTGGCTCCTGTTCAGCCAGCTGTCAACCAGCACACCCAAGTTCCTCTCCCCCGAGCCCACAGCGTTGCAGGGGGTTGTTGTGACCAAAGTGCAGGACCCAGCACTTGGTTTTATTGAACCTCATACATAACTGAGTCCAGCCATACGTTGGTGGGAACAAAGCACCCCAGTAATTCTAACAGAGTCAAGGACTAACTTAGAGAGCAACCACTCGGATGAGGACTTTGGGTCATGATGAACAAAACACTGACAGGAGGCCGGTGCAATGCCGTATCCAAAATGGCAAGCAAATTTTTCACACATATAAAAAGAAGCACAGTGAATAAGTAGTAACAAGGACTATTCTTTCCAACCTTTTACCAAAAGGACTATTGAAATGGTGTTTGCAGGTTCTGAAGACCATAACTCCATATTTGTAAATATCACAGGAAGATCAGAGAAAACAGCTAAAAGATTGACCAAACATGGCTCATCAAAGAGCCTCCTGGGACCAAATCTGTTTCATATAATCAAAGAGAAAATTAAGAGTGAGTTGATTACATTTGTATGTACATATGCAAGAGCAGAAATTTGGTCATTCAGAGCATTTCAGTTCAGATAATATATAACAAGAATCCACTGTAGAACACTGCAGCTATGCAAACCTAGGCGACAAGAGCTTCTGAGTGCATCGACATGATACAACACCACAGCTTGCTTTCTCCAAAACACACAAGGCCACTTAGATAGATCATTAATGGCTTCAACAGTTATTTGAACAGCACAGAGAAAAGACAGTCTCTTCAGCAGCAGATCTTAGCTGACTAAATATGCTGCAAAACTGTACCTCCAGCCTCGCCTCCATTTCAGGCAGCTTTGCTCTCCTGACTTCTCCAAAGAGCATTCTGGTTTTCTGCGCAGCAGAAATCTGCCTTAGGCTGACAGTGCCCTACCTTCCCCAGAGGCTTCCAGTCAGAGGAACGGTGGTGGTGACCACTGACTCAAAGCAGCAGATGACTGATGAGACCAGGAAAGAAAAGTGAGGGAAAAAGGGAACAGGGGAAAGAAAAAGGAGGAAAGAGAATAGTTGAGATTGACTGTGGCCACATCCCCGGTGGAAGCTGTCTCTTCCAGCTTGCCCCCAGCAGCAACCTGCAGAGGTGACCTGTAAAAGCACCCTTATGGCATTCAATAGATGACATTTAGCTGTGGTGACAATTTTTTTAATATATTAAAAAAATATAACTCCAGACACATCACAAGTTCTACCTCCTGTCTTTTTTTAATGTTCTCTAACCTTGCAGCGCATGAACTCTAATGCTTTCAGTAACTTATTTTCTTCAGGAGGCAGAAAGATCATTGCTATCATATTTTGGATGCTTCCGATGATTTAGGGGCTCATTACGTTCAGACATAACCTAGGTTTCGCAGGCAGAGAAGCAGGTGCTCGATGCTTAAAGCAGCAAGTGACGTCAGTAAAACACTCTTCGAGCATCTTGTGTCAAAACAGCAATTCTTCCCGCTGTCGCTCTGAAGGTCAAAAGCTTCCTCACAGTTGAATTCACTGAACAAGCAACGCTGGGCATGTTACTTTATCTTACAGCCTGCTGACAATTCTGAATGCCAGAGTGAAATTGCCATTTGTGGAAGATAAAAAAAGGAAGGCAAAACAAAAACAAAACCTTCTTGGCTTTGTCAATCTGTTCCACAGTGTAGCAGGAGCAATTTCAATACAACTGTCATTGTGATTTCCTCCCCTCCCTAAAAGAAATTCAAAACACTTTTTGAAGAGAAGAAGGAATCAATTAGTATTACAGCGTATGTTTCTCCCTTCCCTCTCACCTTTCCTCCCATATCTGGAAATTTCAAGTGCATATACAAAAAGGCTGTAGCTATTGGCACACTCCCTAGAGAGCAACAAATAAAATAACAGCAGTACACAGAATTCTTACATCTTTGTATCATACTAAAAAGCCTTGTTTTCTCTTTAATTCCAGTTGCATTTAAAAAAAAGCAAACTGACAAATATCAGGAAATTTTTCTTGATGAAAAGGATTCCACTTCTGCAAACCCCAGTAACGTGCACAAAATGCTACAAAATACACTAAACACAACAATTCTACACAGAGGTTGTAGGCAAAGACAAAGCATGCCTAACGTACCATGTCCTTCCACTTCTTAATATGTCTTAAACTTGAATTTCCTATAAAAAGGCGGGGGGGGTTTATTCAATATTAACCAAGTCTAGCCAGACAGTAACTCACTGTGCTGCACACATGGCTTTCAACTACAAAGCTGTCTGCAGGCTGAAACATCAGATAGCCAAGAGTGCTTTTGATTTCATAAAGGAGAAAAGCTCTTCAAAAACATCTCGGAAGCAGTTCCAAAATGCACAGCAGCCAGCAATTCAGTCATACCAAGCTTGTCCACCTGTGCTGTTGTGCTAGAATAAAACTTCACTTCATCATCCTAACATTTCCTAAAAAAACCAAAAAGGCTTAGAGACAGGACTCTAGGCAAGGACGAAGCAAGGGACAGGACTTAGTGCTCAGCAGAGACTAAAAGCAACATATTAACTCTGTATTGGCAAATGTTTGGGATTTCCAGTACATTACCTGAAGTTTCCCAGAAACCAAACACAGTGCTGGTCTTTAATGCTTTTCTGTCGCATGCAAGATTTTAAAAGTTCCTTCAGCAGATGTATTATCTCTATCAAAGCTAATCTCATCCCAGATTCTGCCTTGACAGATAGAAGTCATCTTCTGTCTTGTTTTCTTTCAGAGAAATCCATGTATATTCACCACCACAAAGTTAACAGAGAACCATATACAGGAGAAACTCTGAACAAATAAGAGGTTCAAGCAGAGAAACAGCAATTTTTTTTTTAAACCAGATAATCCAAGTTACTGAAACTGAATTCAGTCTTTGAGGAAAGCATAACAGGAGACACAAGGGATAGTTGCAGCCATCAGTGTGAGACCTACAGTGGAAGGCATTAAGCCTTGGGCCTCAGAAGGGTTCGGTACGAACCAGAACCACTGGATCCAGATCCACCAGAGATGTTCTCTCTCCCCTCAAAGGCTCCTTCACAAAGGATGGATGGAAGCGTTATCAAAATAACTAAAAAAACTGATGAAAATGACCAAGAGCCGTACATTGTAATAACAGCCAAACTCATAAAACCCTCAGGAGTTGCCATGAATGTTTATCAGGCTAATCCCAAGGCAATTTCAACTCTATTCCCTTCAGCAGTTAACTTTAAAACAAACAAAAACCCAAAAAGCAATCTACATACAAGTAAAATTACACAAGCAGATACAGGAATGGGAAATTGCACATTGAACTTGCAGTTAAGTGGAAGCAAGGCAGGTTTACTTTTAACATATCACAAGCAATCATGTTATTTGCCTGTAATCATTTTGTTTGTTGGTGAAAAAACCTAGCCCAACGGTGCCGTGAAAGCGGCTTTATTCAGCAATTACATCCTGGAAAAGTGAGTCACAAATATAATAACCTAACGGGTGGGGTAACACTTGATTTTGCAGAGTGATCCTCTAAAGGGGATATCAACACAAAAAGACATTTTGGGCTCAGTAACGGCATTGCTAAGTTATGCGTTTCCAAGGAAGTGCATGCAAGTATTAGGTATAAAAGGAATCTAGGTGGAGGATCAAGAAAGTGAAGAAGAAAGAAAAACAAGCGTTATCAGCAGATAAGAAGTTAACAGATGATATAACAGCAAGTTACAGTATACACTCACAGAGGTTTGTGCAGGAAAAATTAACAATTCGATTGGAACTGAGACAGCTAACCCCGAAAGCCAAAAGTTAACACACAGTGCATGACTGAATTTGGTGTTAGAACCAGCATTTAACAGCTGAAAAAAATAAATCTATGCCTAAATGCTACAACTGCTGATTTAAGAGTGGAACCAATGGATACCCATCACGTCTGGGGGTCTGGTGAACAGTTGCTCAGCATAGTAACTTGGGTGTGTAAGGACACAGAAATGCAACAAATAGAAACAACGCAACTGAAGAAGGGCATGCAAGGAAAAAATTCTAGCTTGGGTGACTAAAGCAGCTCTCGCTAACAATCTTGGCTAGTTTTGTCTTCCACAGATAGCACAGAAGAGAAAGTAAACCACTTCAGCCACATGAGTATTGTTAACTATACATTGCTTAGTTCTGCTTTTGCTGGGTTTGGTTTCACTAAATACACACATTTAATGAACACTTTGCAGATTAATTGCCACAGCTGAAGCTTGAAGTTAAAAAACAAGAGGAAAATATGAGCAAATAAAGGTAATAAAGCCAACTTTTATCAGATCCATTTTTCTTTATTTCCAAGAGAAACAAGTTTATCTTGGGGGGACAGATATGTTTCCTGTGATTAATGGCAATAAGTGAAAAAAGTGAGGGTCTCTGTTTCCATCATTTTGAGAAGTATTAGAAATTACTACAATGAATCAGTAATATGTTTGTGTCTTAAGATGCAGAGAATAATGATGTATTAAAAAGAGAAAAGTTTTCTTTTTCAAAGATGTACTTCTACCAGCGGACTAAAAATCATATATTAGAAACTACTACAATAAGACACAAACATATTGCTGATTCAAGATGCAGAGAATAATGATGTATTAAAAAGAGAAAAGTTTTCTTTTTCAAAGATGTACTTCTACCAGCGGACTAAAAATCATACCACCAGAATTGACCACAATCCTGTGACTCCACATGGATGAAAATGAATGGAACCAAGAACGGATACAGGTGAAATATTAAATCATGGGACTTCTCGAACCAATCTTTAACTAAACTGTGACGAGTAGATGTGAAAGGAAGCGACAGCAATGCTTAGCTCTTCTTAAGTAGAGGTGTTAGAACTGGCAAATATTACTGGCAGTAATACAAGTTGTACCCAAATGTAAGTGGCAGCAATAAGGACTAGTAGACTATTAAACACTGTAAATAGTGGGGTTTTGCCACCAAAAAAAAAAAAAAAACACCCACACACCACAAACCAGTCTTTGGGGTGGGGGAGCAGAGAGAAAAATAAAAAATAACAGTGTCTAGATTGGTGTCAATTCCAGGCATGGAAGAGAATACAATCATGTCACTAGGAGAAATAAAAAACAGGATATTTTATATCAAAAATAAAGACGACCACAAAATAATAGATGCACAAAGGCCACCAGCATTACCGAAAATAATCCATCAGTCATTTTGGATATCTAAAATGAGAGCTTAGTGCCTCGCTAATGGTGTATTAACAGAGCTAAAAACATCTTATGAAAAACAGAGTTATAACAAATTCATCTGTCCTACATGAATACAGCCTGAAGAATGCTGTACTTGAACGCAGCAACAGTTACTTGCATGCAAGTATTAATTAGCAGTTAACGTTTCTCTCACCTACGATACTGGAAACAGCTGCATGCACATTCTATCCCGATATCCAACCTGCTGGGGATCACACATCAGAAAACTGAACCCCATGTGGAAAAAACCAGTAACGGCCTGCCTATACATATCAAGGATGAAACATACAGCTCATGCAGAGCATGGGCAGACACTGATCCGAATTACATCATGTGGAAGAGTGCCACAGTGGGATTAGTATGGCTGGAGCAAACTTATTGGTGAATCACAATAAATAGAACAAGAAGCTGAACAACAAGGAAACACCAAGTCAGAAAACTACACATTATGTGAGAAAATGAACAGCTAATTACTATTAAGTGATATAGAAACCCTAATTATTCACCACTGGTGCGTTATCCTGAAAAGATGCTCACAGCTGTATTACAATTAGGTTTTTAACATCCCACAGGTTCTTTTTTTTTTAATTTCAAATTGCATTGTTAATGATAACACTTGTAATACAACAATACACTGCACACAGGTTTTCACATCTTAGCACTATGATAACAATACTGATGATAGCAGACCAACTAAAAAAAAGCATTCTGAAGTCCAGATGACCAATATATTGGAAAGAATCAACATCCATATTAATGTGGCACATTCCAGTATGGGTATTGTCCAAACCCAGAGAGAACTACAAGGACACGTAACAAAATACATTAATATTGATTTGAATGAAGCAAGAACGTGTGTATAAATTTGTGTTTGTGCACCAGAACAGAGGACTCATTAGCAGAAGGTCCTGTGCTCTGACAGCGTGAGGATGACAACAAGGTTGCTGCATTTCATACAGGCAGCTCCTTTTTCTGTGAGCCCAACAGGACAGCAGGCTATAGCAAAGCACCACCCCAGGGCTTGATAGCTACTGTACATCAGCTGCCATGTTACAGGCACTCGGGGAAAAAAAAAACCAAACAAATGGTGCTTGTGAGTGCAACAGTGAAAGTGGGTAAAAGTCAGCTTACTCAGATATTTTGTAAATATTACCACCTTCCCCTTCCATGTAGTGTTTGTTAAGCTAACTTCCTACATAGGCAAATCCCTTTATCTGGATAGTTTAGGTTAAATCTTGCAGTAGCACAGTACTTCAAGCTAGAATTCCTCTTATCTGAAAATGAATGCATATACTGATTGATTAAAGAGCAGCAACACTTACAAGATACCTTTGTAAAGGGCTATTGAAAACCTTTTAAACGTGTATTTGGGGATTATTTTGTTTATAAAGAAATCTTAAGCAGTGAAACACAGTAGTTTGAACGTATGAGAAAGGGGTGCAAGCATGCACACACTTTTATCAAAAAGTTTTTTATGTTATAATAGTGGAGATAATTGTGTTGATATCTACTATTTTGAAATTAACTAAGATTTTTGACTAACAAATTACTAGCGTTTTTAAGGACACACAGAACTATCACCAGACGTAGACAGAACCCCCAAAATTTGTAACTTTACTCAGGTTTACTATTAGTTCTTAGGGAAAACAAGACTACAGTTTTACCTGAGACCAAAGATACTCAGTTCAGATGTTAAAAGATCCAGGGAAGGTACACAAGCCCTCTATCTCATTTTGAAGGTGGGCTTTGACAATAAAATTACACAGGATGTATTTTATAAACACCAGTTCTCACTAAAACAAGTCAAATCCAAGTTAGGGATGAAAGGAAAAAGACAACTCTGAACAAGCCATGTGCTGTACCTCCAGGAAACTGCCTTCTAGATGCTTCTGCTGAAGGCAACACTCCT
>NW_010135561.1:41811-56655 GCF_000699245.1 Pterocles gutturalis
TCACATGTCAGGCCAAGCTTTGCCTCTGAGGCAGCAGTTAAACGGCTGGCATCCACTTCTGCTGGAAGCTGGTGCCATGACTCAGTTCCCTATGAAGAGGTGAGGAAAAAAAAATTGTTCAAGCATCAAAACAGTTTTAAGACATATTTCCAAAGGAAATAAAGATTAAGTTGTGAAACAATGGAATTATTGCTTCTAAATTGTATTTCCTACACAAATACTCAGGTTTCAATGTAAAAGAATTATGCTCCACTATGAACTGAAGTCCACAGTCAGTTCTCCCTACTGCCCAAGTTGTCATCGTTCACTGTCTTATCACCAGCTTTCCATCACTTGTCTGAAACTGAGCTCCATATCCAAATCCTGCCACTGCAGGAGATTTTTTTCCAAACCAGAACGAAATCTCTCACTTAGTAAGAAAAATCTCAGTCAGAACAAATGCTTCAGAAGGATGCTGGGCGAATACAGTCCCTGAGACTGCACGGTAAAGATGGTTTGCATCGTACAACTGGGGATTACCAAGCAGAACAGGTTTTGATTTATCTTTAAAAGAACGTTTCCAGTTACAGAAATTCTGAGTTCACACAGAGAAGGCCTGAGAATTCTAGCCAACTCTGTGGTATATTTTAAGAAAAAGACTTCAGTTCGTGTTCAAATGGAAAAGAACATCTTTAGTTGAAGTAAGCCATTAAAGAATTTGCATTGGGATTACTGGCGAAGTAATTAAACAGATAAATTTTAATTATAGAAAAGGCACAGACCAGTCTTCAATGCAGAAAATTAAGAATATCAATCATTTATAAGGCAAACCGTTATCATCAGCATACCTAACTTACAATTACATGTATGTTAATATAAGCAAAAAAGTGTCCCAGTGAATTGGTAGAAGTACAATACTACCCCTACTTCATGGCTGCAAGCTCTTCTACCTTTTGAAACACTGAGCATTAAAAGCTACTTTTCACATGAGAATTTTGCTATATAAACTATAATTTTTGCACACGATTCTTATAATCATTTGGAAATTAAATTTTTTATCAACTCAGTGTTTTCAAAGCACCAGTGATCTTGTGTAATTCCAGAATAATTAAATATTTGGCAGCATATCCATCAGCTAGAACTACTATGACTGTATCACGATGTGAGTTCAGTTTGCCTCAATCACACATGGAACACATCATTACAAGTAAGGTCTAAAAGCAGTCAAATTGCAAACGAACTGAAGCTGGCTCCGTGCTAACATGTAAATTGGCTATTTCAAGGTAGACATCTGACAATTTAAAAGGCAGTAGCAGGACTAGGATTATAGCAAATTACAAACTGAATACAGATCAAAGATACTGTTGCAAAGAAGAAAACACTGGAAAATTTACTAGGTTTATAGTCAGAAAACAGAAGAGGCTGGGTGAGATGGTAGAGGAGAGAAAAAAATTTTTTTTTTTTTTTTAAAAAGTGAACTACTGGGGATTCAGTTTTGAATGATACATCAAAAAGGTTTGTAGCACTTCCAAGACACAGAAACACAGACCTTTACAGGGTGAGGATGGTGGAGGTTTTAAATTATACAGATAAAGCACTTCATACTATTTTCAATCACATAATTAACCTTCAAGCACCACCAAAACAAAGCACAGGACAAATACCCAATTAACAGCAGTTTTCCGACATATCGCTTCTCCCAGGGAGATCCCACTGGTAACTGATGCCTGGGTTTCACTACCGCTGCGGCTTAAGGATTCCTCTCTCCAGCTACAACAAGGTGGAGTTGTTGCAATAGGCTAAAAGAAACAACACATTTTTAAAATAGAAAACAATTTCGTGGTATTTTAACATGTGTACAAATTTAAGTAAGAGACAATGAAATATATAAAATACTCAAGCCATCCCCAACGCTGAAAGCGAGGCACCTACCTCAGCGTACTTCGGCAGTGACCTCAATTCCATCCCCAGTCCCAAAAATCAACTAAAAGGTGCAAGTTCATTTGCCACTTTAGATCCCAAAAAACAGTGAGCACGGTTTTCTGCACATTAGCCAATCATTTCCGAGAGCCAGAAATTTCTCATTTCTAACCCATGTCCATGCAGCTCTTGAGTATATCACACAACACCAAAAAGACTCATCACCCTGATGAAAGTCAGGTTCTGGCATTTGTCCTGCCTGGCTTTTTAACAGTGGTCATTGGTTTTTTTAATAGTAATTTTTAGAAAATATTTATTATTCTACTAAAAACAGAAGGCTTTTATTTACATCCATGTTGTAAACTACATTTTAAAAGGCATCTTATGTAAATATCTTAAAGCAAGTCTAGGCTGATTTCTATATTATAATTTAGCAATACCTGACACACTTTGAGGGCACGAATTGAAGTTAAATTAGACTTCTGCCTAGAAAAGCAACTGTAACAATTTTTTTTCTCCACAAGGTAACAGAGGAAGCTGTTCTGAGATCAGAATGAAATTTCTTTTCTATAACATCCCATGCCTGAGGTCCCAGTGACTGTAACAGCTTTCCCATACACAATCATGAAAACAGACATTTCTGGAACACCAAGATTCTGCCCAAAAGAAAAATGTTCCAGAAAAGTAGTTATCGACTTTAAAAAAACACCAAACCCTGGAGACTAGCACAGGAGAATATCAGGTAATATTATTAAGGCAGTAATTTAACATGAAGCCTCAACCAGGAGGACTGTCATGAGAATTACAACCACCCATAATGCGGGCAAGCGACGTGTGAAGGGCAGAAGTAAAAGGGCACAGACTGAGAAACAGAGAGCATCAGCGAGAACAAAGCAAATTGTTTCCCAGAAGCCTGCCTTCTACATTAATAATTATAATACTGCTGGATATCTGCCTTCAGTTATAAAGTCCTCCAGTGACTACTGTGTTTTTCTTTTTTTTTTAATAGATTTTATTATAAATTGATCTAATATTCATTTGGCAATTTCCATTCAGCAGCAGAGACCTACCTTGATAGACGGAGCATACCACTCGCAACCTTTATGACAAAAAAACCAAGCCACGAGAGTTTGCATGAAGACATTAATTACATTCTAAGAGAAGAGATCAGATACAAACTTAGAGAAAAGCCCAGAACACAGACCCATTTCAATGTAAAAGCAACATGTAAAATTTGAGCACTTGGGATAGTTTCCTTTACACTATTACCACTAGATTAGCTAAATTGACACGTGAATCCTATTTCATTCTTCTTACGCACTAAAAAGCTGGAGAGGATGTGAATAAAAGCTTAAGATTTTTTTAAATTTAATAAAAAACTACTGATCCATAGTGGAACTTAAAAAACATGAGTTCATTCTTGAATATTTATGGCACCTCAGTTGAATGTGATTCTTATACAAAACATAACCACATCTTCTTACAACTATCACAAATAAATCTTTATCCATCCTTTATGTTCCTAAGAAGCCACTAACTCTACCATGGAGATAGTGGATTTACAAATTTCAGAGATAACCGAGGACAGCCCCTTCAATTCTGCCTCACCTGCTTAAGACACACCTGAAATAATCCAGTGGCTGGGTTGTCACCTACAGAGAGAGAGTTGGGGCCTTCCCTCTAATTCTCAGTCACCAGGCATCCCAGCTTCCAGTGAACTGCGTATCTTCACCCTCACTAAATCTGATCACACAGAGCTGAGGACAAGAACTCCTCTTGCCTTTAAAGAGCGTTTGGCCAAGACCCACTGGCAAAGCACCACACAGGCTCCTGTTAGCTTCAGCCCCAATTCTGCCTGTGAACAACAGGGAACCCTTAAACTCTTCCTCCCTGAAAACTGCAGCCCCCTGCACTTGTAAGATGAGGTTCCAATCCAGGATTTTTCCTTTTACCCCTTAAACACCCAACCACTTGCCCAAATGTCCAATTGCAAACTAAAGAACATCTTTGGGGTAACACCCCCCTGCATTTTTCAGGCACAGTTACAAAAATTTCAACTCTACATAATAATCTCACAAATTTTTAGCTTTTGGAAGGGCAACAATTTACAGAATTTCAGGACCATATGCCTTCTTAAATCTTTCCACAAAACAGCATCACTGAAATAAAAACATGGCCCAGCTTTGTATGCAGGTCAGCACTGGCAAGTAAACTACTTGGAATGGCAAGAATATTTTTATTCAAGTTTTTAAAAAACTATAGCACTCAAAAGGAGGATGTTTATGTGTAAATCACACCTACGAAACTAGGACCCAACCAAGCAGAAACTACTCTTCTAAATTAATTCCTTGCACAAAATTAGTTTGTTTGGGCTTTGTGTCAGGACTAAAGATAATAACTGCAGCCTGTGTATATCTACTCAATCCATAACGCATTCCCCTCGTTCCTATTGTTCATACTAATCAAGTCATTAGAAGCTGCACCACTGAAGTGTACGTCACAATAGCTCTGAAGGCAAAGCATCCCTGTAGCTATTTGGTAATTTAATTAAAGTCTATTATTGAAAATTTGGTTTTACAATATGTATCCTCAGAAAAGGGCAATTTTATTAATCCAACTAAAAATTAATAGCATTAGGTACTGGAAATTAGTAACATTAGGTAAGGGACCCATACTGTGATTAGAAAACTAATTCAAAAAAAAAAAGGTACTGATTTTATGCTGGGCATAGCTAATTAAGTGGGTGTTGTAGAGGATATCAGAACAGATGAGTAATGACAGCATTCAAGATGCATACAATGAACAAAAGACCAAACAATGGAACTGCACATGTTATTCCTCATTCTCCCTTTTTAAAACGACCTTCTCTAGCCTACGGTGAACAATTCCTCTCAAAATTGTTAATTACTCGTATACCTGCCAGCCACCTAAATTAAAATCTTTTTTCTATGCTGCACAGTTGCATCGCAGACTTCCTTCACTCTACCACCAGCATGCCAGAGGCACCACTTCCCAGGAAGAGAATTATTCAGTTCTCAACACCTACTGATTAACTTGATTCAAAAAAAAAATTGAAGAAAATACGACCAAGATAATAATTTCATTAAACCCTATAGCCTTTCATTAAACCTGATAGCCAGACTTTCAATTTGAGCCTTTTTCTGTACAGTTTCAACCCACCTTGGAGCAATATATCCTTTGTCACAACACTGCAAGAAAAACCTGTTCATCATCTGAACAGGCTTCTTCTACCTGTAGCTTTGTATCTCAATCTTTTACCAAAAAATATTTCATTACAGAATTTTTAAAAAAGCACAAATCACTATCAACTGAAGCCAGGAAGAATCATCCTTGAAGAAAGAATGTAACTTGAACAAGTCTTGGGCAAATAGGGATAAAATTAGAGTAGAAGGACAAGGTACAGCTGAGCTTCCGCTTTGCGGAAATTTCTTTCCCAGAAGTACTTCCTCCTCCCAAATGCTCCCTTGGCACTTACAGTTTTCAAAACCCATTCATTTCACATCAAAATTTGGAATAGGTTCGACCAGTCTTATTTTGGGAAAACAGAGCCAGAGACGTATCATAAGCACATTTCTCAAGAAGAAATTGGTGGAGGAATGCTAATGAGTTATGATGCAATTACTACAAATAGCAACATTGTAGAAGATTTGGAGTACAATTTATCCAGAGCTACCAAAAGCCCAAATACTCCATCACCCAGAAGAGCAGAAAGGAACCAAAGTAGTATTACTGTTGCTGAGAGTACTTACATAGCACCTTCCAAAGACCCAAAAATGTTTCATAAACACTGATTCACAGCACTGCTTTAGAATGTGCATGATAAATAATGATCCTCCTTTTACTAGGCACAGAGTATTTAGTGTACAACAATATGGCAAACGAGCGGCAGAGCTGATTCCCCCAAATAGTCTGATCTGACTATAATGCTGCAAACATCTCTGATGCTCTAAAATTCCAACCATTTATGCCTGTAGGTTATGAGAGAAAGTCAAAAAGAACACCTAAGCATCACTGTTAAGAATTTTTAGACAGCCTTGCTTAGCATGAGTAGCTGAAGCTTCAGGCCACAAGCTGTGAAATTTCACCTAGATACCTGGTGAACTTTTGCTGAATTTCTACCTAGTTAAGTAGAAGGCCCCAGAGTCGGTTAAAGCTGGAAGATAAGGAAGCCACAGCCATCAGCAGAAGCCACAGACTTGGAGATAAGAAGAAAAACAGCCCGCCTGGAGACAATCAAGGGACCCAATGAGGAGCGGGAAGACCCCAGACCCTAATATCACTAATGGTCCGAACTGTCACATGAGGTGTGGGAAAATAAGACTGTGAGGGTATAATCGCCCAGGGATTTCTTTGTTCAGGGTGCTCCTCTGGAGGCATCCAGCTCAAGCTGGGTTGATTTTTTTTTCCACTATACCATCTGAATAAAGCATATGAAAAAAAGATTCAATACCTAAGATTCTGCTATGAGAAACCCAGCACTGAACTTGAGGAAAAGAGAAGCACTCGAAAGTATGTGTGTGAAAGGAGTCGAGAGGGGCACCCATTGCCCCACTGGAGTTGCACACTGCAAAGGGACTCCGGCCCTCGCAGGAGACTTGTGTGGTGTGTGCGACTCCTAGAATGGTGTATGTATGCTCGAGTGGCTTCTGCCTTAAAAATCACAAACCAAGGAGATTAAAGCATGAAAGAAAACATGAAGTAAGACCTGAAATAAATGTTTGTACGGCAATTAGATAATATGATATCCTTTACCTATTTTAATATTTCATGTCAGTAGCTGCTGTCCTTGTCACAGTGATGTTATAGCATCATGAACAGGAAAAGTGGTCTGCACAGTGGCAGACTGTAGAAGAAAGGGGCAGAACTGTAGAGGAAAGAGTCAATTTCTGTTAAAACACAACTCACATGCACCTCCCTCATATAAACAAGACAGACCCTTCTTTTTTGTTGAAGCAAGCAGAAAAAGATATGATGATAGAAAAGCAAGAAACACTCATTGTTAGTCTCCCAAGTCCATCCAGGTTTACCAGGTCTAATTTCCCGCTCACCATTTGTCAGTGTTTCTTATTGAAATGCCCATAAACTATTGATCTGACTGCAAAGCTATTGGGAGGTGAAGGGGAAGAGGATTTGAATTGGAGGTGGTGGGAGGGAGATGAAGCAGGAGTCCTGAGAAAGGAATATACTCATAATTAGTCAGGAATTCTCCACTGAAGCATGCTGCTCAGAAAACATCAGTAGCGTTCAACCCAAGAAATCTCACTCTCCACTGAAGCATGCTGCTCATCAGTAGCGTTCAACCCAAGAAATCTCATGTAAAAGAAAAAATTACCATCAATGACTGATTCTCCCAGGAAGGCACCCATCCTTAAAAACCAGACACTCAATAAACCAAAATCTCTACAAATCAAGAAGCAATCCTAGCACCCCAGATTCAGAGCAGCCCACCTAGCAAACGCTCAGTGAAACCAACACATCTGCCCATTCCAATACCACTATTCAAATCGTTCAACTCTTGCACATCATCACAAGAACCATGTCCATGATTCTCACAAACTGTATTAGTTATTCCAATGCATTTCATAAGACCTTCCCAGAAAAACCTAGGACTTTGTTGGAGTTCTTTCAAAATTTCCTTCAAACAAAAAAAAAATCCAAGTTTTACACAATTGTATATATATACATCTATCCAAATTTTATGCTCTGAAATCAAAGATAATCAAAAGCCAACCATGCTTGAGATACTGAAATAACAGGAGGACCTTAAGGAAAGCTGATCACTTCCTGACATCAAATACATCCCCCAGGAGCAGATTCTCCTGCTAACACTGGAGCTGGATTTGTGTTTTCATGTAATAAATGTCCTGCTAACAGTGGCAGGGCCATATTCACCAGCTGTAGTTTCTCATGCTTGCACACATCAGGCTGTGCTACACATTTAGCCCTGTCCTTTAAAGGAACCTAACACGGCATTAACAAAACACCATAAAGGAAATAATCTCTCCTTTTCAAGGACAGACAAGTCACTAGGACCTCATGGGTTAGCAGCTGGAAGGAAGCAAACAGGAAACAGGACGTTCTGTTTCATTATTTCATTTTTAATCCTCATAGCAAAGAGCAGTATTAAAGAAATACCACAATGTACCAGGGTACACAACAAAGCAGTTGCAAGCAAGAAATAAATTCGGATTTAGTAAATTAGTATAATCATCTCAGAGGGCTTCCATATAATTAAACCTAAATGAAGAAAATTTAACAAGGTTTTCTTTCCTGAAAGAAATAGCACAATGTACCAGGGCACAGGGTACATAACAAAGCAGTTGCAAGCAAGAAATAAATTCGGATTTAGTAAATTAGTATAATCATCTCAGAGGGCTTCCATATAATTAAACCTAAATGAAGAAAATTTAACAAGGTTTTCTTTCCTGAAATCCAGTACATCAAAAGTTAGCTTTTGCTGCTAGCTACATAATGAGAGGAAAAGACAAAAATAAAGCTGAACAACTGCAACCACCCCCAGACAACACAGTGGCATTAACTTAAATGGTAGGAACAGCAGCTCCTGTTTGGCATTAAGTGATGCTACATTTCACAGAAAGAAATATGAATGCTTCTCAGTTTTGAGCCACTAAAAGTTTGAATATCCAGGCTTAGCCCTCCCTACTTTATCCCGACCCAGAGACGACTGAAAATATCTCAGTAAAAGTATTATACAATAGAACACAGCACAACAAAGAAAAAGATCTAGAGAGATACGGGAAAGAAAACTCCTAGCCCTCCTTACTTTATCCCGACCCACAGACGACTGAAAATATCTAAGTATTATACAATAGAACACAGCACAACAAAGAAAAAGATCTAGAGAGATACGGGAAAGAAAACTCCCAGGATGAGTAATTCTAACAATCTGATCTTCTCAAAACATCAGATATACACTGTAATTTCTTCTGAACACTTCATCTCATTTCTCCCTCCTAAAAATCAGAGGCACATGGCCAGGTTAATTCAGTATAAATCCATGTTTCAGGTTCCTTATCCATCTGAACATGCAGCTGCAAAATCATCAACCCTGCAAAAACAGGGAGAGGATTTCAGGACTAACTCCTTCAACACCAAATTAAGTTGGCCATGTAACAATGCTAGAGGTAGATCCCACTCAGAACTTGCCTTTGCTGGATTTCATCCTGCTAACTTCAGCACATCTTCTTCCTCATTTTGTCAGGAACATTCCTGAATCTGATACCATTTTCCAAACCATTTATCACTTTCCCCAGCAAAGCCTTCTCGACTTATTTTCTAGGTCTCGCTACCTACTAAGCAAGTATTTTAATTGATAAATTGCATAACGGGAATGAGCTAGGAAAAAAGCATCAAAAACTGTACCTGAAATGGCTTCCAAATTTGCTTCATACATTCTTAGTTTGTCCATCCCCTTTAGCTACCAGATCACTTGCCCTCTCAAAGATGATAATTAAATGGGTTGCAAATCAGTTGTCCTTAGAAGTCACACTGGGTATTTTCTTAACAATTTATTTCAAGTGGTTTTAAATAGTTTGTTCTAAATTCCTACATTTCGGTGTTTTTATTGCCTACTCCTAGTGGATAAGCAATCATACAACATAAAAATCACAATTAATGAATAATTAAATAAAAACATTTTCTATTTTAGACAAGCGTGAATTTGACTGACCGTAAACACAATTAGTTTTGAATGCAGATGCAGAAAAGTCCCCATCCTACAAACCCCAGGCATATCTGCTGAATAACCGGACCCAAAGGACGTACGATGGAAATGCCTTCGCTGGAGGTTTCTTCATAGCTGCACAACTTGTACTACATCCTAAAAAGTTCTTCATCTTATTTATCCATTAGTTTATGTTCAAATTGGTGGTAATAACTTTTAAAAAGCTATAAAAATTTGTCACAAATAAGACCTAAATCAAGCTTTCTAGCCTGTAGCATGCCTTCGTCCCCGGTCTGGGAAGCTTTAAGAAGAAAGCCGAGGTGTGAGCTCCCTCCCATCACCTGCAAGGCCAGTGCAGTGCAAGGCTCATGCCACCTGCAGTCAGCAACCCACTGCTGCAAGGCAAGGTCTTCCCCAGCTGCGAGGAAGGAACAAAGGGACAGGGAGAGAAATAGGCACATATTCACCTGTTAAAATGTGGAATTGACCACTGTGTCCCTGAAGATTAAAGAAACAATTTCGAAAGGACACAAAGAATGCGAGTCTCACTGTATTATACCTACCTGCTCATTTCACAGTACAGTTATCAGCTTGTAATGAACAGCCATGGAAAAGCAAAGCAACTGTCATGCAGAAGCACTTCAAAGGCTATACGCAAATTCAGAATTCCCTTAATACTACACAAACGTGCCTGCTTTTCACAATAACCCAATAATTTAACTTAACATGGCTTTATAGTCCCTATCAACCCTACTTTGTGTGTCAGAACACAAAGGAAAAAAAAAAGCCTCATTCAGATGAATAATAAGTTTTCACATCAGAGATTTTTTTTTGGCCGGAAGCCCTGTACCACAAGTTGTAGGAAAATAGTTAGCATTTAAGTCCAGCTGCTGAAATCAGTAACAAAATTTCCATGTCTGCAAATGGTTCAGCACTAGAAGTTCATCTATGAACACACCAGTAAATAACACAGATTTTTAAAAATATTATTCAAAAAAAAAAAAGTAACAATGATTTGGTGCTGTCAGGTATGAGAAACACAAATTATTTAAGCTGTACTTTTTTTTTTTTTTACAATAAGGGCTGGCGATCTAGCAGTACTTTTTAGACCCAGGCCATTCCTTTCTGGAATGAAGGTAACACCAACCAGTCTATCAGACACTGTAAATCCTGAGCTGTTTTATTACTTTCGTACAACAAACGTTGGGCTCTCAAATGGCCACAAGAGATCAGAACCAGCGCAGTGGATCTCAAATACAGCAAGAGAGGACCCAGGACACAACTGTCAGGGATGCACTGACAGTGTCCCAGAGAGGTAACCTGTATATTTCCACAACATACGCTGACATTGCAAAGGTTGCTAGTGCATCACTTCAAATGTTTTAAAAATAGTAGTTTCTGCTGTCAAGTTTATCAATAGCTTTATGGAGTGTCCTAAAACAACAAGTGAAAAATTAATCATTGCTGATCTGCAACAAGTCTGCCTATTCTTTGCTAACTTTCCTAAGAAAGTAAGGCTTCCAAGGCTGATGCACTCTGTTCACAGTCACACCTCAGCATTGTAAGGCAATCTGAAAGCCGATTACTGTAACACTGCAACACCTGAAATTTTAGTGAAGTCAGTGAAAACACTTCGTGCAGAAATTTTATTCATGCAATCCCAGTGTAACTTTGGTTGGAAGGGCCTCTGGAGGTCACCTAGTCCAACCTGCCACCTGAAGCAGGGCTAACGTCAAGGCTACATCAGGTTGTCAGGCCTCATCCTCTCAATTTGTGACTATCTCCAAGGATGCAGATTCTACCACCTCTCTGGGGTCCTGGTCCACTGCTTCACCACCCTCTTCATGAAAAACCAATTTCCTTGTCTCTATTTATAATTTCTCCTTACTGTAACAGATCACCACTGCTGCTTGTCCTGTCACCTTGCACCTCCAAGAAGAGTCTTCCTCTGCCTTCTCCAAATCCCTCTTCCAGCAGGGAAGCACCACCACCAGATCCTCACCTTCAACCTCCTCCTCCTCCTCCCAGGCTAAACAAATCCAGCCTCCGCACGTTCTCCTCATGCACCATGTGCTCCAGCCCCCTGACAGCCTCAGTGGCCTCCATCAGACAAAGGCCACTTTGCTGACCTCTCTTTTGTCCTGGCAGCCCAGAGGAGGTGACAGGATCCAGCTGGGGCCAAGAAGAGGGAATATTCAGTTCCCTCCAGCTGCCAGTTATGCTCTTATTAATGCAGCCCAATGCCTGGCAGGCCTTCACAGCTGCAAAGAGTGAGCTGTCAACTCACATTCAACTTGCTGGCCACCAGGTCCTCAGGCTCTTCTCTGAAGGGCCACCAACTGGCACTGATGTACCATGGTCCCTTTGAAAGGCTGCTGTTTCCTCCAGGATATCATCCACTCCCTCCAACTTGCTGTCATCCACAAACTCAATGTGAGTGCATTCACCCGGGTCACCAGTGATGACATTACACAGCATTAACCCGAGGATTAACCCCAGAGGAACACCACCTGTTAGATTTTGCTCAGCTGACCACACTAACTGGGTAATAGTTCTTCAGGTCCTCTTTCCTGCCCTTCTTGATAAAGAGCGTAACATCAAACTTTTTGCAATTATCACAAATATCCCCCCAGTCATCACAACCTTACAAAGATGATAGAGAGGGGTCTTTTGTGAACCAGCCAGCTCCAGCACCACCCTCAGATACACCCTGTCCAGCCCCATGGACTTGTGTCTGTCCAGTTTACCTCAGCAGTCACTTTCTTGAGCCTCCAGCACCGCAGGCACTACTTCCCATAAATTCTGCTGGGCACACAGACTAAGAAGGAAGATTTAAATGAAACTATGGGTTTATCCCATTTCTTTGGAACTGAAGCTGCATTCCTCTATTAATTCAGAACTAATTATTTTGAGTTTCATAGAATCACAGAAGAGCTCAGTTGGAAGGGACCTCAAAAGATCACCTGGTCCAGCCTCTTGTGGGAAAGAGAACCTACATAAGAGCTTCCAATTATAAGAACATACTAAATTCCTAATATGTTAGCACTCTAGCAATCTGACAGCTAATAATCAAAACTACTAACTTTCCCCCAAGCATCAACCCCTTCTCTAGTTATTGCAAATAAAGACAAAATCTAGTTTCACACTAGGTAGCTTAGCCATCTTATTTTCATCCCTGTGCAAAAAAACCCTTAATTGCTTGCTGTCTAAATCTTAACTCCAACATGAACATATAATCATGTTCCTGAATGCTTTTTTTATACATAATGAGAAGGTCAATTATTTCTTTATGTTCTCAGCTTTGGACCAATGAAAAAGCAATGAAACTCCCCTGATATTTGTTTGTTTGTTTAGATCATACTTACAAGAGCTGTAATTTGTATTCCACTGTCCTTTGAGTTTTAAGAAAATGCTCATTCCTTTATCTTTTCCACACTGAATTACCATTAAAAAAATAGCATAAACAGTAAAAAGTATCACTATGTTGGTTACAGAATTTCTTCTCACTCATACAGTGCGATACCAAAAGTTCCATAAAGTCTTTAAATGATCATAAACTGGCACTTTGGCTGGAAGATACAGTCCCAGTCTCTCCTCAGTGAGCAAAAACTTGAGGAAAGAGTTGAGCAGATGTTTCTTAAGCCAATTTTAAGCCCAGTTAGCCAACCACTGCCCATCTGTGCTGGCTTGTTGTCTGTTAGAACATGTGACAAAACAACACAGAGGGAAGAAGAAGTAACCAGGGCACAGTAGCACAGGCCCCTTCCTTTGACAGGGGCTCACTGATTGACCTGGCACTGGTGAAACTGCAGCCTTGCACAAGCTACAAACACAGGTTTTCGGTGTTATTTGCTGTCAATTGCAATTGCAGCTAAAATAGTATCTTGCAACAGAAATATACAAGAAAGGTACAAGAGCAGCCATACAACTGATCAGCCTGGCCTACTGTCTATCTGCACCTGCATCCCCTGGACCCAGAAGAGCAGCAGTACACCAGCAACATGCTTGGCTCGGCTCCATCTGGTATTCCCAGAGCTGAGCTCCGGTTGTCAGAGCAGCAATTAAACCACAGTGCGAAACAAACACTGAGAAGGAAGCAACAGCCAACAAAACTTGACACCCAAAGAGAATGAAAATAAACTGAGCTATGATGAATACCATGAAGGTAAAACAAGAAGCAGGAGGCAAGTTCACCGGTCTACAACACTGCACATGACTTAGAAACATAAATGTGAAATTTTGCCTGTAAATTAGCATTCAAATGAATTTAATTTCTACTGGTACTTATACAAGAATACATACTAATGCCATCCCTTCTATTCCATGGCAAATTAGCCTTCCTGGAAGTGTACAGTGAAGGTCTTTCAGCAGAAGAAGTCTGGAAATGAATTAAGGTTAACTTTTTATTTTAGGTTGTCCTCTTGTACCTTTCCTAATACAGAACTGTGGACATGACATCTGTAAACATCATCATAAGCCAAAAGAGGGGAGATTGAGATGAGATATTAGAAAGAAATTTTTCACTGTGAGGCAGGGGCCCAGGCTGCCCAGAGGAGCTGTGGATGCCCCATCCCTGGAGGGGTTCAAGGCCAGGCTGGATGAGGCTTTGGGCAACCTGGGCTGGTGGGAGGTGTCCCTGCCCATGGCAGGGGGTGGCACTGGATGATCTTCAAGGTCCCTTCCCACCCAAACCATTCTGGGATTGTATGAACTCCAGACCCAAGTGTCCAGCATCAGCTGTACCCTGAACAAAGATGCCTCCCAACAGTTTGCCACGGTCAAAACTCATGCAGGTGCTACAAAGCCCTTTACACTTCTGGAAACCACCGTAAGAACAGCAGGATGGATGAAACCAGGTGCCAGAACAGTGCAATACAACAGGAGGAATCTCCCAATGCTGTCACAGGAGGCAAGTTCAGGAAGACACTGATCCTTCATGGGGAGATGGCAGCATGGGATGGGACACCCATGATCTCCAAGGATCTCCTCTTCCCCATCTCCAGCACTGATAGAAACACAGCAAAGCGCTCAGAGCCATGTACAAGCCCTTCTAGGCCATGAACGGCTACGTGGGGCCGCTCCAGACCCGCTGACTCTGACTTCCCAGGAGGGTTAGTGACCGAGCCAACTGCACCGGTCAAACCATCTGCACCCACCCCTCTCCAGAGCAGAGTAAGGCACAAAGGAAACAGCAGAATTACACACACCCCCTCCTCCCAGAAGAGGAGGAATCAGACCAG
>NW_010135562.1:0-481 GCF_000699245.1 Pterocles gutturalis
TAAAGTATTTAAGGCAGTAAAGCCTGAGGTATTTGCTCTACAGGTTTCGCCGCACGCACCGCATCAGTTGCATATTAGCAGTGACCGTGATATTTGTAAGGACAGGCATCAGTGAGCTGACACTGGTTTGACTCTGCTTAGGAAGGAGAGGAACTACAAAGATGCCCCCCAAAAACAACATCCTTTTTTTTTTTTTTCCTTAAACATGCCATGTTTGTAGGGCCTTAGCTTTCTACTGCCAGACTGGCAAAGTTTCCCAGCCTCTATTCGCTATAGTCACCAAAAGTCTCCAATGGTTGCCGGGATGGTGAGTTATTTTTGGGCTTCCAGCACTCCATTCCTCCATTATTTTCATCAGATCCTGAACTCGCCTCAATTAAACACTCAGAAGAGTTGCTTAATGTTTGCAGTTGGAAGTCGTGCCTCAGACAACGAGTTTGCAAAAGCTATTGATTTTTTTTTTTTTATACTAGTAAAGAAA
>NW_010135563.1:0-2432 GCF_000699245.1 Pterocles gutturalis
GATTATGCAGGAACAGGAAATGGCAGGGCGTTCACACAGTGGGTTGCTGTGGAGGTGTTTGCTGGTGCCTATCAGGCAGGAATAGGTGTGTGTTTTCTGCAGACAGCAAGGAGTAGAGCCAGGCTGTCACAGGCAGAGGTTTCCTGGGGAGGTGAAGGGACCAGTTGGCAGGAGACATCAGCATATAGAGCCTTCACAGCCAGGATAACGATCCTTGCGACAGACCTCAGGCTCCCTCCTAGGCCTGCATACCAGCCTGTTTTGCAACCATTCTTCAAATTCAAGCCTCAGTAAAGATCCAGTTCAATAGCTGGTATGAATCAGTTGAGCCACACTCCTTGGGACAAAGATTGAAACACCGTATGTACTATATTTCAGTGTAGAGGTGACCTCCTGCTTCATGGGCAGGGCAAAGACCAGCAGCACTTTACTTTCATAAATTAGTAAACTTTGAGTTTCCAGAAGTCATGTCTCAAAGAATTATAACATTGTTTAAATACAAAGCAAAACAGAAGGAATAAAAAGATGCATAGTTATATAATAAATATGATGTATGTGTTAGTCTTCAGGGCCTTAAGATTCAGCAAGTTGTTTTCTCAGTCTCCTCTTCAGAAGCATAACACCTTTAAAATCACAATTATTTTATTCCAGAACCTGGGGCTTCAAGACACACCATCAAATATTACAAAATTCAGAAAAATGCATGAGAGTCATTAGATCATGGACTGATACAACACTCATTCTAGCTAAGCCACAGCCTCCCCTTGCACTTAATATGGGAAATATCTAGTCAGTGGACATAATTCCTCCGTGCTGCTTCAGCGCCTGTCTTCTGCTCGTGAGCCCTGCGGAAGAGGTGATCTAACATCCTCTTCGCTGTCTCCAGTCAGTCTGAGCTTTTGTGTACAATTGTGACAATCCCCACTGCCAAATAACAAGCCCACAAAGACACAATTCAAAAGATGTAGAAATGTTGTGATAAAGTATTTCAAACTATACTATTTAAATTTGCCTGACAAATGTTCCACTGTTATTTTCCCAGACCAAGCATTTCTGAATCATAGGAATATAAAGGAACCATTCCCCAAAATATTCTCCATCCAGTTTTCACAATTCCTTACAGTAACAGAAATATCATCCCTCATAGGTACAGCACTACATCTAAATGAGAGAGGAAAAGGAAGTGAACATTTTTTCAATTCAAATTCATATAAAGCCAACTATAAATAGAAGATTATCTTTACTCATTTTTCACTTTCATAAACGTATTAAAAGTACTGAAACATAATGTAAATTTAGTGTGAAGTACAATTGCTCTCTTGTGCCTCATGTCATCCACTGCACCATTATATTACAAGCTAAATGGAGAATCACTTAGTGTGAAGTACAACTGCTCTCTTGTGCCTCATGTCATCCACCATTATATTACAAGCTAAATGGAGAATCAATCTGTGCACAAAATACAAGGCAAAGGAAAGACAGGGTTGCATTTTTAGCTACCTAGTCATTGGCTTTTTTTTTTCTTTAAAGAAAATCAGGCTTTTTACAAGTTTACATGCCTTTCTGTTGGCGTATGTTTTTAAATTATTGATTCGTTATTCGATGCATTGTCTGCAGCCGAGGCATTTCATGGGTTGTCAGTGTTTTATTGGGAAACCAAGATGTGAACCGACTAGTTTATTTTCATGCATTTTCTTACTCCTGAATAATGTAATTATGGATCTTTCAGGGTAAACTGTGGCAAGCTGAGCTGAACACAAAGTGACAGCGCTCAAAACTGAGCTATGCAGCATCATTTCAAATAAAAGCTAAGGAGAAGGCATACATCATTTCTCATTTAACAAAAACCAGCTTGCATTCATGCCATCATTCAAGGAATCAGATCCAAGTGTCTCATTCTGAGAATGATCTGTAGTCCTCATGGCCCAGAGCATAAGTGCTCATGGACAAAATTCTACCTATGCCCTACACAACTTCCAACTGATATGGGTTGTTACCTTGTCTTTGCTTGATGGTCACTGGCCTGTTGGACATGCTGCTGCCACTGCTCTGCTTGCTTTCTCTGGTTCGGTCACACTGTTGGAGAAGTCTTTGCCTAGGTTGTGTTGTGGTCACCCTCAGCTCCTGGCTTCCTTGTACCTAAGGGAGAGCAGTAAGAGCTGGGTGAGGCCAGTCAGGGACATAAAGACCACCCTCCCCCCAGCCATGTCTGCTCTTAGCACCATTTGCTTTCATCGAAAAATACATACATTTCAGTGTGGCTCATTATGCTAAATGAAAGCAACAGGGGGCTAATGAGCATTGTGAATGAGCCATTAACATGGCAATCAGAGGTATCCTCAAGATAGCTGCATCTTTTCTGCATGTTTCTTGGAACTGCTCGGTGGTGTATACAGATGTGATCTCATCTATTAAATTTAATTCAGGGAATA
>NW_010135564.1:0-1208 GCF_000699245.1 Pterocles gutturalis
GCCTCCCCTGGGACCCCCACCCACCCCCATCGTCTCCTGCCCAGGGCCAGGGGCCATGTCTCAGCTCAGCCTGGGGCCCTCAGTCCCTCCTGAGCCATGCTGTAAGTGTGCCCGTCTCTGCCCCTGTCCCCTGGATGTGCCTGGGACCTGCCCTCCAGAGAGCTGCTCTCCTGGATGGAGCCTCAGACCAGGGCCAGGGCTGGCCAGGCACAGCTCTGGGCTGCTCTGTGCTGTCCTGTGCTTTGGCTGCTGTGACGTGTGCTCACAACGAGTCAGATACAATGGGGCTATTTACCTGAAGTGCCAGGGGGTTTTAGCTCCAAAAACACTTTCAAGGACAGACAACACAAAGGATACAAGTGGAAACAGGATTTAATTTTGTTTCCTCTTGCTTTCTTTTTGGTTTGCTTTTGACTTCTTTTGGTTTGGTTTTGGTTTGGTTTTCTTCTTCTGTCTGTGTGCAAGACACAGAGCCGCAGAAAGCAGCAGCAGGAGCACAGGCTAAGCAGTGCCAGTTTCCTGAAGGGCGAGAACGTGAAGAATGAGGGTCAGGACCAAACATGCACAGAAGAAGATAGATAGAAGATAGACAGAAGATAGAAGAAGAAATGATGTGTGGTACCATTGGGGTATTCTCCAAAGTATGACACGTGTCGATGACAAGCACACTTTTTGCCTCCCAAATCCTGTGCCGCTGTGCTTCTGGGCCAGTGGTGCATGAAAAGTGCTCTTGTGCCTGCCCAGTGCTTGTATTGCCTGCGAGGAGAGCTGGGGCGTGGCAGCTTCTGATGGTGCAGCAAGCCTGGAGCCTGTCCCAGCACAGGCTGTTTTGCACAAGCAAGAACCACTGGGCAGATGGAGCCAAGGGAAGAGCAGAGCTCGTGCCTGCTCCAAACTTATGGTGGTCAAGAGAGCCCGAGAGAGCCGGGGCACGAGTGGTGCCTTGGAGGTGCAAGGGCAGCAGGCAAGAACAGAGCTGAAAGGGCCCAGAAGGGCCCTGACGAGGGGCTGTGCTCAATGCTACAGAGGAAAAGCAGCACCCCCCAGGGGTCTCCTGGGTCCTGGGAGCTGGAAAGCTTCCTCCCCCCAGATGCGGGGCACAAGGGCCACCTTGGTGGAGCACGAGCAGCAGGCACCTGGCCAAAGTGGCCCAAAGGAGCCGTGGCAAGGGGCCGTGCTCAGTGCTGCAGAGGAAGGCAAAAAACAAA
>NW_010135564.1:1552-3706 GCF_000699245.1 Pterocles gutturalis
TGCAGTGCTCCTCAAGAAAGAATCATTCCCTTGGTCTGGCCATTGCTATCCAGCTGAAAAGGATTTCCATCCCTTAGGTGAGCTTTGAAGGCAGCCCTGCCAGGAGCTGGTCTTGCAGCAGAGAAGCTCCAGCAGCCTCGTCCAGGTCTTCCTCCCTCAGCCCCCTCCAAGTAATTCCTGCAGCTCCTCAAGAACTTCCTCTCAGATGTCCTCGGGCTGCCCCAGGCCAGCTCTGCAGTGGTAAAGGCAGCGGCTCCCGTTTATAGTGCCCCGGTAGGTGAGCTTTGAAGGCAGCCCTGCCAGGAGCTGGTCTTGCAGCAGAGAAGCTCCAGCAGCCTCGTCCAGGTCTTCCTCCCTCAGCCCCCTCCAAGTAATTCCTGCAGCTCCTCAAGAACTTCCTCTCAGATGTCCTCGGGCTGCCCCAGGCCAGCTCTGCAGTGGTAAAGGCAGCGGCTCCCGTTTATAGTGCCCCGGGGCATTGTGACTGCGGCGCTGCCGGGTGGTGGCACTGTGACATGGGGGTTGAGGGGCCCCGTGCGCAGCCCCACCCTCCGCCTCCTCCCAGCATCCTTTGCAGGAAGGCCTTTGGGCTGCTGGCCCCAAGGCAGTGCCTGTGCCCAGGGTCCCCAGGAGGCTGTCTCTGCCCTTGGTGGCCACAGACTGGGCACAGCTGCTGTGTGTCCCTGACACCTCCTGTGCCACTCGGCTCCCAGGAACAAGCCTTGTGCTGTTCGTCGTCTCTCAGGCCGTGGCAGGAACCAACCCTGCAGCCCAGAGACCACCCCTATGAGCTGTCTCCTCTCTGCACCAGAGGTGACTTCTGTGAGGCCACACGGTGAGGAGGACCAGGGACACAAAGCCTTTTCCAGAGGAATAAGAGGGGATGGTTTTGTCATCCACAGCCGGGAGGAAAGCCTCAGGAAATATATTAGCTGCCCATTTTCCCTATTTCAGATGTGCTTTCCTCTCTATACCCATTATAGGACTGACACCGATTTCTTCTCTGATGCATAAACTAGAGCTTTTACCTACCCTTAACCACAAACCAGCGGCAGTGTAAATAGTTTGACTTATTTTAAGTGTCACCAGTGTAACACGTCGTCCACTCCACAGATGCAAATTGTGTATTGTTTTAGTGTTGGACAAGATAGCCAGGAAGACAGGCTTTTTCTCATTGAAAACACCTTAATTTTCCTGACAATTCTTGTGGTAATAGTCAGAGTTCTTATAAAATATTTATTAATTAGTTGCTAGATGGTTTGGGACAGTTCAATATGAGTAGTACTACGCGATTAACTTACAGCTGCTTGGATCTTACTGAATCCTCTTTTGTGAAAATGTGTGTTTCATCCCACATATTCGCTTTTCACTTAGACAATCACCTGAGTCATTTTGTGCTATTTTTCTCCTCAACTAGAGGAAATGCACTTCTAAAAATTGTGTTTGTGACTATAAAATGGCAAATGATAAATTATAAAAAATCTTGTTGGCACAGAAAGGCCATAGTTTACACATGAATGATTATCTATATACAGAAGAATATATAAAAGGGATATAAAAGACTCACAGATTTTAAATCTGGATAAGACCTGTGTTCAGGCAGGCTGTCTTTTCATACAGTATAAGTCAGTATCTCTGCACTGATATTTTTATTAAGCTAGTATATATCTTGAAGGGAACAGAAAAGTCTGGTTTGTCTAGGAATGGAGAACCCATAAAAATGTTAGTGAGTTGTCCCACTCATTAGCTACCTCCTCTAAAAAAAGGTACCTTGACTCTAATTTGAATTTGTCTAGCATTCGTTCCAGCCCTTGGACTTACAACTTTTCTCTGCCAGGCTCCAATGCTAACACATTTCTATTCCCAGGAAGAAATGAATAGGTTATGGTCACGTCCTTTAACTTTTTCTGTTAAGATACACATATTTAGTCCACAGAAGCTCATGATAAATCATTCTCAGCATAAGAGTAATAGAAATGTCTAAATCCTCTATGAATTGGACATATGAAACACAGGAGCATCTTCCATAACACTGTTGTGCTAAGGACAAATATTCAGCTATTCATACGTTGTGCCTTCCAAAATGTCACTGTTTTCCAGAACAAAATATGTCACCCTACCTATCAGAGCTATAAACTTCTGGAACGATGGAAC
>NW_010135564.1:4068-4644 GCF_000699245.1 Pterocles gutturalis
AGCAGGCACAATCTAAGACTGATAGCTCAAGTTGAGTGAGGAGGAAATAACCCACGTCGTTTTACACCAGTGACTGACGGAAGATCTCAAGTTAGGAAATTTCCTTATTTAGTCAGCTGGGAGAAATAGCTTTCATCAAGGATTGATTTAACTTACTGAAGGTATCAATTGCATCATGGAACTTCTTATTTCCCTGTATTCCCCCAATTCCCCTTCAAAATTATTCTTAGCTGATGTTAACAAGTACAGCTGTACAGTCAGTGCTTTTCAGCTATTCCCTGTATGATATCAGTTCTTTCATTTCAAGGAATATATAGAAGCACCGATTTTTTTTGGTAGTATTTAGCAATAAATTGCCACATTCACGTCTGAAATACAAGAGAATGGCTTCCATGTCCAACAATAATTCTTGGGGGCTTTACCAGCATTTGAAAATAATCATGTGCAGAAACAGACAGAATTCACTTTGAGACAATCAGACTTGGTTTTTTAATCTTAATTTTTTGTTATAAAATATTTTGCCATACAGAAGTCTAAATAAAAATTTGGACCTTTTCTCCTCAAAAAAATATCAGA
>NW_010135565.1:0-305 GCF_000699245.1 Pterocles gutturalis
TTGTTCTAGCTTTCAGTGAAATCTAATTCAAAAATTGGACATGCTCAGGCTCAGAAGACTAATTCATCCCCTAAAACAAACGCATCAGTGATTGCAGGCACCCAAACGTGACAAGCGTCTCAATATGCCAAGGATCCAGAGAAAACAAATCCATTCAGGAGCCGAAACGTAATTAAAACTACTGCCAAGAAAATGAGTTGAGCGCAGGATGTTACCAAGATTATGAGGTCGCTGTGGGGCTGGGGCACGGCCCGCTATAGCGGTATGTATGGATAATGTTTGGCGACCAGGAGGCAGAGCGGGTC
>NW_010135565.1:336-20965 GCF_000699245.1 Pterocles gutturalis
GCCAGCGCCAGTCTGGTCCGAGCGCTGCGGCCGCATCCTGCTCCCGGGGAGGCACCGCCACAGCGCAGGGATCGCCGGGGGAAGGACCGGGCCACCCCCCGCTCTGCCTCTGGAGTCTCCCCTCGGAGGGGCCAACGGTCGCTGTCCCCTGTTGCTACACCGGCAGTGCCCTGTGAATTCAGCACACTTGTTATAACCATCACCTGTATATGTGCTACTGGGTTCTCCAGATAGTTAGCACCCCTTGCTTGCATGAGAGATTGCTGCAATGCATTTATTTAATACATAAAACATTTTTTCATGCAGAGCACAGTATGGCAAAAGAAAAACCTGCTTAATGCTAAGGAGCAGGAAATATAGATAAGCTTTACAATGGCTAGGTAGGCAGAAGGGGGAGGGAACACAGCATAGACGGAGCAGAGCTAAAGGGAAGGCAGGAGAAATGGAAGTGATATGAACAAGAATCCCTGTTGATCCACATGCATCAACAGCTTCCTATTCAGTGGAGTTACAAGCACAGCTTTTGAACAGGGAAAAGCGGGGGGGTGGGGGAGGTGAGTAAAACAAGATATACCTTTTAAAAATAAATCACTTGTTAACTACTCTTACTTCCAGTCCTTGTCTTAAATATGCAATTTCAGACCGATCAATGCAGAATGATATATACTATATGCTGTATTTCATGTAATAAAAACACTTAATTCAGGTAATTGGCTTCTGGGACAAAGATCAATAGAAATATTCCTTATTTGACTACGTTAGCAAGTCAAAATTAATTCTAACTTACATTTGCTTCGAATCAATACGCACTTAGTGACTTACACAGGCTCTTTAAGAAGTTAAGCATCTATATTGACCACAGCCATATATATGTCGGTAACAAGTATATGTGTGGGAATTAGAGAGGGGAGAAGTGTTATATCAGAACAAATCTTTGACTTTCATAAAGGAGGTTAAATTTATTTGCGTTTGAAAAGTGCTTTGGCATCCTAGCCTGAAACCTGGAGAAATATGCATCTATTAACCCTGTGATTGGTGCAGGCATCCAAGCACCAGTCAGTTACACTCCAAGTACTTGGGAGCAGGCTTCAGTCTTAATTAAGTTTGTACAGTGAGGTCTTGACCTCAGCTGGGATGCCTCTGGCTGCTGTTTTAATAATAGAAAAATTGTAATATAAAATATTAAAAATCTAAACCCCGTGAATTGGAGAGGTTACAAAACTTCCTGAGAAAACCATGAGCAAACACTTTGCATGCAGAAAAGGATCCAGTCCCAGCCAAGAGGGGGAAAAAAGGACAGGAGCCCAGAGTACTATAAAACAGACCAACTGAAACAGGCCCCAAAAAAGGGCAAAAAGCTATTTGTCATAGACTGATGTCAACACCAAATGAGGAAAGCACCTAGAAGAAATCTCAAATGCCATAAAGCCTGATTTGTAACATGGGAAGTACAATGAGACCTAAATGGATCCACCACACTGAAGAGAAGAACTGCAACTTCAGTAGCATCTCTGCAAGATGGAGAGTTGCAGCATCAAAACGCCATTGTGTCTGGTTTTAAACTTGATTTAAGTCAGGCTGTACTACCTTTTCTTTGCCATTATCTTCATTACCTTTTCTTTCTCTTCCCCCTCCACTCCTTTTCTTTCTTTTTTTTTTTTTTTAACTTTGTCTTGGATTATGCTTTTCATAACATTTACTCCTTCCGCTGTTATTTCCCTTCTTCCAAAAAACTGTTGATCTTGCATTTCTCAGCCCAGAGTAAACGAGAGAGCTCATTTCAATTCTGCCATTCATCGTTTGCAATCGGACATTTTGCGGTGGGTGTACATTGTTTAGATGCAGCAGCTGGCACTAAAAGGCTACTCCATTTGCCAACATTTTGCATATTAAGAATGTTACAAGTTGCCATGATATTCCATCATCATCATCATGTAGGGGAGAACTCATTACACATTGTTACATAAGGTGCCACTGGATGTACAGTTCCAATGGAAGAATGACATCTCATTAGAAATATGCAAGGTAAATACCCAACTCAAGTGACAGTATTCAAAGTTCAACTCTGTGGCAACAGATGCAATTCTATGCACATCTCTAACCGCTCTATTACCTTTGCAAACCATTGTGGTCATTTCAAGCTAACCTATCATCAGCTATTGCCATGCTTATTTCTGTTGTCAGAACAAATGTGGTAGGAAACCTGTACCAAATGGGTTTTGCTACCTCAAGAGAGTGGCTTGAGTAAGGCTCTGAAAACTACACTGCAATTAGAAACATGGAATATCCCAGGAAGGTGAACTGAAAGACTTGCACAGAACCACGCTCAGAGCCTTGTGCACACGCCTCTGCTTCTCTGTGCTTCCACAAGAATGAGGTGATTTTGAAAGACATCACCAGAACTACAGCTGCAGGATATGCCTGGATCTGGAAAGCTCCTGGTGTTTACTGAGCACTTACAAAGCTGCTTCGTAAGCAGGAGCTC
Organism: Pterocles gutturalis; assembly: GCF_000699245.1. NCBI lineage: Eukaryota > Metazoa > Chordata > Aves > Pterocliformes > Pteroclidae > Pterocles > Pterocles gutturalis. The sequence goes on from NW_010135565.1 coordinate 2,822, forward strand.
TGCAAGACCAGAACATTGAGACTTTACCATATCATAGCCTATGCTCAGAATAAAGGGTGTTCTTCAAGATGCAGCATTTATCCTGTCTTCTCCTAACTTCTTATAGCTAAGCTGAGACTTCCCCACGTGAAAATTGGGACAATGTTAACTGCTTAGAACAGTGTGAGAAGCATTGGAGAGAAATTATGGTTCTTGTTTGGGAAGGGGAAGAAGAACAAAAAGACTCACAGTCTGGGTAGTTTATACAGGGGAAATAATCTTCTCCAAAGCTACCCCTAGAGTTTTCTCAAGAGTCTTTATCTCTAGCAGGAGGAGGTGGGTGGTAGTGATTCTCTTGTGCCCCCTGACAGCACAAATCCATAATGGTCCATGCATTTACACCTAGCTAAGGTAAGAGCTAACCCCTAAAATATGTGTGTATGGATCTGTTTGTGTACACGTTGCAATGATTGTTATTCCTTCTGAAAGTGAATGGAACTCCTTCTCTGTATCAGTTATACAGATATAAAGATGCAGCAAATATCTCCAATTGTTAGCTGTTCAGTCTATGGAGTTGGAAGAATTAAAACAAAAAATAATCAAAATTATTCTAATACACAACATGGTAACATTTCCCTTATAGCCAAGACATCTACAGTCAACACACACATAAGTCAAATTTAATTGAATTGCAGAATAAGAAATTTGACAGCTCTGCTTCTCTTTGCAAGTAGAAATGCAAAAGTCAAGCCTATATATATTCCTAACATTGTGGATGTTTATGTTTAAAAAGTCATTTGATTGTCATTCTCCTGTGGTGACAGTCCGAGGTTTCAATAGCTTTACTGAAGCTTCCTTTAGCTTATTGAAGCCTTTTCTCTTTTCATAGTTGATAGCGTAGAATGATAATCTTCCAGGAGTAATGGACTAGAGTGTCTCTGCAAGAAAATGTTGCTGAATTACAGAGTTCTTTGCAGGACAGTTGATATACTTGATTAATTTGTTGTGTGACTACTAACAATCTGAAACTTTGCTACAGTCAACAGTTTATTTGGATTGACGTGCCTTTTAAGATGCCATAGAGAAAGAAAAAAACTATTATTTCCAGATTTTTACCTGATTTAATTAATCAGAGTACACACAGCCTAGATTTGATTTAATTCATACTTACGTTTGCTTAATTCCATCAGTTCAATATCTGTTGCATCTTGATAAGATTCATATTTACTTCCCTACTCCTCTCTTGTAACTGTGCCTTTGTATGCCCTATTTTTCTTTAACGAGTGTTTTTTTTACAATGGATGAGGGACTGTATAGGCTTTTCCAGCCTCCCACATTTTCATAATTGCATAAATGTAGTCCAAGGCAAGCTGTATCAGTGCTGGTAAATTTAATCTCTATCTTGGCATTTGAATTTAATAAACACTTTGATTCAGAAGAAATTCAAAAGGAATCTGTTTATTCACAACATTTTAATACCACCAGTATGTATTTTATGGAAAGCTCTAACACATAGGTGGCCAAATAATCCGTTGTCATTACTGTTGGGATGCGAGTGCAACTCATAGTTAACAGGAAAAGCCCTTTCTCCTTCACTGCTAAGCAAGCTCCTTGTCGTTATATCCACTGGACACTGACTGGAAGAGGCTAAACTCTGTAAGCAGAAACCATCCTGAGAAGGGATTATTTTTTTTGATGGGAGCAAAGTAGGCATGGGTCCATCTTTGTGACAGTACAGATAGATAAGGATGTGAGCTCCCCAAGTAAAAATGTTTGTTAATTATTCATAATTTAATAGAAGCCATATCAAGATAATCTCTGAACTAACTTCACTGGCACCCATCTGAAGGGGAAAAAAATTTAGAAGATTATCCACCAAACAGATAAAATCCTCTCCAGAGGAACTCTTGTTCCCAGATGTTAAGGCAGAAAAGAGGGTAGAAATGATACTGCAGCCATTGTCCAACCGGTTAAAAGTTATTCAAACACATCATGCCTGCCTCTTATTGATCCATCCACACTGTATACACTGTCCAGTTTCATGAGCTGTTCAATGAGCTGTCTGTTACAGATGATGAGACATTGCTAGGACAGCTGTTTTCTGCCATCACAGCAACCCAAAGAGACAGGCAAATCCAAAAACCAAAACCAAAACAAGACGACCCCTAGATCTCATTACTTGTGTAGCCATCATAAATACATCCTGACAGATCTCACACTTTCTCGGGTAATAAGAGGTCAAGAATGACACCTACGTTGTACAGATACTTCTTTGTGAATACATTTCCCAGTACTCCCACTATTATAAATCTTATCAGCACTTGACCGTAAGAATATATCCTGGCTTTGTTAGGATAGATTGAAACTGAGGGGTGGATATGTCAGCCAGAGGAAAAAGTAAGTTACTAGAAGTTATCCTGCAATTCACTTCAGTTGGCGGAAGACTCTGGAAAAAATCGTATTCTTGCTACTTCTCACTCTACCCATCTGGACAGTAACAAACCCAGTAAAGCAGCTACTGCTGCATGGTGAAGCACATAGACAGAAAAATCTGAACACGTACATTTGAAAAGTTCTGCCCTCCAGCCAAGACACAGTCACAGATCTTGTGTTTGTTCCTACTTCACTGCAAACTTCACTGAGAAGTGATGTAAGCAGGAAGATTTTGCTACAAGCCAGGAACTTGAACGCTGCCCTTTGCTGCATCTCAGACAAAGAACAGGGACCTTTTCAATTGCACTAACTTGGTCCTTTGCCATCACCAAATACAGATGCAGTTTGTATGTGCAGACTCCTTTAAAAGTCTCACAATGGAAAGTACTCTAAGTGGAAAGTAATTTTACCTTTAAGAAAACCTGATCTTTCTCAACAGTCTGTTCTAAACCATATTATATTTAATGACGGTATCACAATGGGCTACTTCTCCCAGCTGGTGAGGTCTCTCTTTCGACTTGCAGTGTTCTATCATGGAGTACTTTTTTCCCAGCATGTTTTTGCAACATCTACTTTGCAGCCATTTGTACAAATAAGGGCATATTTGCCTTTTCAGTGACTCCATTAGCATTAATGGCAGTCACAGACACAGAGTAGGAGAGAATATATTCTCCCAGGGATCCGTGTTCTCTTCAGGAAAAGGTTGCCAGTCGTGGAGCTCATAATTCATACTCATGTTTCCAGGAGGGATGAAATGAAGATTTTATAACAGAAACATCAGCTTGACTCTCATTGTATGCCTGACTTCAAAATTTATCCTAGCAAAGCCTTTACTTATTGTATTTCTGTCTCTTAGAAGAAAAGAAAATAAAAGAAAAAAACAAAACAAAACCAAAAAAAAAAGGGAAGAAAAAAAAATCAAGCCAACCAGTATGCTGTTATGGTATTTCTTGAATTTCCTACTCAAAAAAAGGGGATCTTTTTTTAAAGGCAGTGTACTCCAGCAGTTGGAGCAGAGGGGCTGTGATTCCTGGGCTCCATTCCCACCACAGTCACCAGTTCATTTCATGACTAATTGAGTGGACTGTTGCATGAACGTTGTATTCAGTTCTCAATTTAAGGGTGAAAAAGAACTTCAGGTTCCTTTCCTCAGTTACTGCACTCCGTCAGCTGTCCTACTTCCCTAGGAGGTATAGGGGAAACAGGGTAGGTTTATTTTCAGGTGGTCATACAGGTAAGCCTAAGTAATTTCAAGTTTGTAAATCATACAAAGACCAAAAAACATTTTCTCATATTTGAAATAATTTCAAACAGCAAGTGCTTCCTGTGGTCCTTGGGACCAGCCCAGTCCATGTAGCTGAGTCTGGATGCAAATATTCAGTATCCAAGCTCCATTGCTGACCTGAGTGGCAGGACTTCAGCTGTCTAATAATTTTTTTCTTTCCATTTTTTTATTCAGAGGAGGGGGTGGCGATGGAGAAGGGGACACCTTATATTGAGACGGATAGGAAAAGCTCTAGAGACAAGCCCACCCATAACCACAAGCTAGCCCAACCATAACCTCTTAGTTACATTCAAGTCACTTCTTAAATTCTGCTAGAGTAGGCACATGAACTAGGTCTCCCACCTGAGAAAGGGATGACCTGATGACTAGGTGTTGGGGAAGGAGCGGGGGAAGAATATACACCTCTTTTGAGAAAGAGAGGAAAAAAAATCCACCTTGAAATGTTTCCATATGGCCTGGTGAGAAAAGGGGAGAGAAGAGAAAAAGAAAAGCACAGCACTTCCTTCCTACTTCTAGGCTATAGAAGGTGTTTTATGTGTATGAATGGAGTAGTAGCTTTCTAACCCAGGTTTCCCTGTGTTGAGAAGTTTGTTCATGTCAAGTTGATTTTCTGTGGGCATTTTATGCTGCTCCCTGAAAAGCAGCTATTTCCATGAATGCTCCTGCCTATGAACACACTCAGACATTCGCAAGCTTTCCAATGGTTTAAGTCACATAAGTCACATCTTAGCGGTGCCTCATCCCTTCACCATCTATCCATTACATTCACACAGCCTCAGTTGAAAACACAAGTGTATATGATAGATACGTTTGCAACAGTCTTTACAGTGTGGCCAGTGGAAAGAGGCAACCCAGGACCACATGGCTTTGTAGCATTCCACATAGCACCATTTGAGTGTTATTCCCATAGTATATACATTTAAGCCACAGAAAAAAAAGAAAAGAAAAAAAAATTAGCTTAGGAGCTCCAAACACTTCACTTCCTGGTATACAACACCTGAAAGCACTGGAAACAATAACCTCTTTTTATTGATTCCTATTAAAAAAATGAACTTAAAGCTCTACACACCTGACTTACCAGTTCTGAAAGAAAGAATATAAAGAGGCCCAAACATTTTTCCTGGTCTTCTGACAACTCAGAGATATTGCAGTAAAGGGTTTATAGAAAGGGCAGGGAGGATAAAAAACAGGTGCCACTTTAAGCATCCAGCACTCCATGAGTCACAGTCCTTGTCACAGCACCCTTGTGAAACTTCACTGACTAATGGCTTCTAAAGCTCCTAGGTTCTCCAATATCTTCATAATATTTTTAAATACACTCTTATCATGCTTACAGTCTAAGTTGTGCTGCATTATACAGCAATATTTTATACTACAGCTGTATAGTATCCAGCTGAATGCAAGCCTGCAATCGAAATAGCTTTGTTTGCTGCAGTCCTGTATTACCACACATGACTATACCAGGCAACACTGATTTTTAAGCAATGGCATTGATTACAACCCTTATTTTAAAAATGCTGGCAGGATACAGCCCTTGGATAGGTACTTTAAGACCAAATTTGAATTGCATTTCCCAGCAGCTCTCCTTTCTTTACAGAGACTGTATAATAGAATTACGAGTAATGCTACTGACTTCAAGACGTATTGAGGATTTACACCAGTATGGTTTCAGTAATATGAGCTTTTAGCACTTCACATTTACACAATTATAATATGCTTTAGATTTTTTTTTTTAATGTAAAGCCTTTTTTTTTTTCTTTCTCTTCCCACTAGCTAAGAAAGACGCTTGTTTTCCTGAGAGTTAAATTTATTAAATTGAATTTGACCTTTTAGAGCATACTTAGGTAGGGATTTCTGCTCCCTGGAAACACAGGCAGGTTCTTCACATACTGCTCTGAGTCATGCAAGACACTACAAGCAAGTAAGCAAACCACTCTTGGAAGAAAACTTTACATTAAATAAATTATACACAGGCAGAAAAAAAAAAAAAAGAAAAAAATCAACTTCAAACACAAACCATATTGTTGTACCTACCTTTTAAATGACATAATTGAGGGTATAAGTTCATTACAGAGTTTTCATGCTCCTAAGGAGTCCTCCAGATTTATCACCACCATATCATTACTTGACCAATTTCCCTGGAGTGGTGCTTACTCTACTCCAAAAACAACTTTCAAATACTTCTCTAAGATTCCAATGCACATTGTGCTTTTGTTCTCATATCCTCAGTGACTCCCAGGCTGGTAAATGTCCCCTCCTTACCTTACTGCTTTGCCAGCTTAAACCCAGTTTGCAAAGCGGGTTTCTTGCAATAACACACAGGACCATACTTTTCCACTTCTGGCTTCTTCCTGGCAGGAAGGCCATTGAGTGCAACAATGCTTTCACTTGTATTGGTCTATCTGCAGATCCACAAAACCTGTTACCCAAGTAGCGGAACACCCTTTTCCTCACAAAGTAGGTGGAGAAAACCTAAGCACAGTCAGTCTTTACCTTCTTACCACAAACTCGATGTTTCACTCTCAGGACTTTTAAACACCAGGAGCATAAAAACCTGAAGTACACAGTGACCTTTATGTCATGTATTATGATAGAGCAAGATTCTGTTTCTGAGCCTTATTTGGAGCATTACCTCTAACTTGTTACTAGTCACTTATGCTTTTGGTGGACTTACCATTATGGATAAATTACATTTTACTTTCCTCTGTGGTTTGTTCAGAGAGCAGTGACTCCACTACGTGACTCCAGCTTATTAAATTAAGACAGGTTTCCCTTTCAAGGAGCAGATTTACAGTCATGGTCCAAAGAAATCCAGTAGAAACACTAACTGAAGATTCACCTGTTATTCAATCACTCCACATAGTTCCTACAATTTACCAAGTAAAATGCATTTAGGAGGGATAGGTGACATAGCAGCATTTGCCACTCTTAAGCCCTAGCGTTTACTCCAAGCCTCTCTTTCCAACCTGAATGCATGGATTTCCCCTTCATTAAGGGCAAACCAGTCCTAAGAAATTAATAAAAGCCATAGCTGCTCCACCACTTTATGTCAACTGAATTAACAGGGCTTACAGAGAGGGGCACAGGAGGACCAGCAGCAGGTGCCACAGCCCTCCTGAACCCTGAAAACCTTCTGCATTTGATTTAGGAATGGTCCACATAGAGTGACTTGCCCTCCCCTTGGGATGGGACAAAACCAAAATTTCCATACTATAAGAGAAGAAAATCAGACTGGCCTAAGATCACCACAGTGAAATTGTCACTTCTCCACAGGTCTGACATTTCACCACCATAGTTGTTCAAAGCCTTTCCCCATCCAGAGGATTGCAATTACTCCCAGCATTTTTACGCCATGGAGAGCTGCTGGACAGTGTTACTTCAACCACTGGATCTCCCACTGCTCTGTTGCCACCTACTTGGATTTATTTTGAAAGCTCAGAACTTTCCTTTTACTGCAATCTAGCTACCAACCCCATTTGCATTATACGCATAGAAGAAGCCTCTTAATAAATGCATTACAGACACCTTTCAGTGAACTTCTACCTCCCTCTAACTCCACATTGAAGAAAAACGCTATTATAGTAACGAACAATTATAACAAAACATATACCTACAAAACCATTCTTCTCAGTATACTTTATCAATTCAGTTATATATATCCTCTCTCCAATTAAGAAAACAAACCTCACAACTTTGTTTTCTTAAAATCCAAAAAGCGTATGTCATTATTAGATACAGTACTTGGTTTAACAGAGAGACATTTTTTCCCACAAGTGTTTTTCTTTTCACCCCAGCATGCTCAAGACATCTAGTTCAACAAATTTTTGGCAATGCCTGATTTATGTTAGTAATGAAGAATTTCTTTCTTCCCTGTTCAAAGGGAAAGTAGATATGTTTGCATTGATTTTGTGTAATAATCTGGGATGAGTAACTTCACTTTATAATCTGGACTCACTATTGTTTTCAGCAGCAGCATTTCTGGCCCCAGAAGCTGAAGCCCTCCATCAGTGACATTGTTCTTTTTCTTTTTGCCCACCCTCCCACCCACTTCATTGCATAACTGCAAAACCACATGAGCAGAAATAAAATCTATCAGGTCCTTCAAAGTCACATATCATCACCCAATCATACACTCATATTATATTTATCTAGATCATTACTAGTAAAAAACACAAGACCACAAGCTTCCATTTTGTGGATACATACCCTGGCTGTGTAGGCCAGCCACAGTGGCCAACTGCCACTAGATGGAGAACAGACCTAAAATTTGCCTAAGAGTGCTGAAGAAATGGAAAGTGCAAGCACCCCACTCCCTACCTTGAGGTGAAACTGTGTTCATGGTTCCTGCATGACACCTGCTATCCAGGTACATGGGCACAAATCTGCAGCTTCTCTCGCTTTCAGTGGCAGTTGCCTGTCTGTTCCATTCCATGAGTGGTTGCCACTGTATTTTATTGTGCTTTGGCCAATGAAGCCTGAGAGGATGCATTTTAAAAACACAGTGAATTATTTCCTCTATTTAGACATCTAAATGCCCAAGCGGAAATTCTCACTGTCTGCAGTTAGGAGTGAATCATGTGATTTTCTGTCCACAGGATGAAAACACCCTTCAATTGATGAAGATGGTAACATACCAGCTCAAATGATTTTCCATTAGCACACAATCAAACTTTATATTGCTTATAGAGGGGAAACAGATTCAGGATACTGTCTGAGACTAAAGGGACTCTTGAACACTGGTGAGGAAACAAAACCAAGAGGCAAGCAAATTTTTAATCTATTGGTTTCTGTAACCTTGAGCTCATTTTGTTGCAATGGACTGGAATAAATCTGTTCTGTGCATGCACAGATTTCATTTCAAGGCTGAACAAGAAAAAAAAAATAAATAACCGTAGTTGTACTAAGCTGATTCACTATACAGTTTTACAAAAGCAATTAAAGATGGAATAATGCAATGCACAAAATTGAGTGAATAGTTACAATTAAATCAACAGGTTCAAACGAACAGATCACTAAATTAATATAGCAACAGATAACCAGATCAGCTCACAAGAAGAATAAGCTTTCTATTTTACAGGAAAAATAATGAATTGCTTTGGATTAATGCTCGTGCTGATTTTGGCTGGGTTAGAGTTAATTTTCTTCATAAGCAGCTAGAATGGGGCTGTGTTTTGTATTAGTGCTGAAAACAGCCTTGATAACACGGGGATGTTTTAGTTACTGCTGAGCAGTGCTTACACAAAGCCAAGGCCTTTTCTGCTTCTCAACCCACCCCACCAGCGAGCAGGCTGGGGGTGCACAAGAAGTGGGGAAGGGACACAGCTGGGACAGCTGACCCCAATGGACCAAAGGAATATTCCATACCGTATGGCATCATGCTCAGCATGTAAAGCTGGGGGAAGAAGAAGGAAGGGGGAGGGATGTTCAAAGTGATGGCATTTGTCTTCCCAAGTAACTGTTACACATGGTGAAGCCCTGCTTTCCTGGAGATGGCTGAACACCTGCCTGTCAACGGGAAGTGGTGAATTAATTCTTTGTTTTGCTTTGCTTGTGCGTGGCTTTTGCTTTACCTATTAAACTGTCCTCAACTCAACCCATGAGTTTTCTCACTTCTACTCTTCTGATTCTCTCCTCTATCCAACGGGGGGGTGGGGTGGAGGTGGAGTGAGCAGGCAGCTGTGTGGGGCTATTAGTTGCTGGCTGGGTTTAAACCATGACAATGCAATATAGAGAGGTTTTAAAGGAAGAGTCAGCTCTCTTTCAACACAAGGCTACGACCAGCACTAGCTTGTATGTTGTTCATAAACCACACTGGTGAGGAGCATAGGCAACTACCCATTACACGATTTCAGATTTCAAGAGACAATAAAATATAGGTGAGAGAACAAAGCCAAGTGGCCAGCAGCAGGTCTGACTCCAAACTCAAGCCAAGCCAAGTTATCTGACGTGGGTGGTACCATCTGGTTCTTGACAAGCGAGGCTGTGCTTAGTGGACTTCACAGCGATGTCACTTCCCACTTATTCTTCGTTGTTATCATATACTACTGCACAGTGTCAATTCTTCTCTTACAGTAATCAACAGATGACCTTTAACAGTAGTTTTTCAGATTTAGTGCTTAGTCCTCAAAATCTACTAACTCAGTGAAGTGTTTACATTTCCTCCTGGAAAATTTTTTGAGGTGATCTGTCTACACACCCACTAACCCAACATGTCCTTCTGTAAACAACAGAACTTTGTAAGACTGTTTTATAAACTTACAGTGTAGCCTTCTCTCAGCAGGATTATTCATTTTGGCCTCTTTACCTGCGTGTTCACTGTCATGGAACTTGGTTTTTGGTTGGTTTTTTTATATTTTAAATTTGTGAAGAAGAGGTGGGAAAGTGACTGAAACACACACTGCAATCACCCAAGTCTTTTCCAGTTTTTATAACACTAGACAGAAAAGTAAAATATTGAGCTCTCCCTTTAGAGGCAAGAGATAAAAATGAAGAGCTCACCTTTCTAATGCCTTGTTTCTTGGTCTCTAGCTCACACAGTAGCCAGAAAATCATGGCCAGTTTGGAATGCAAGAAATTTCTCCAAGCTGACTTCTTAGCAATAGCTCAAATTTTCACCTCTCCATTGCTTTTTCATTTTTCCGCCATTGAAAAGTTTATCAGGAACACACTTGCAAAGAGTGTGGATTCCTCTAGTATTTTGATAATTATGTGCAAGTTAGAACAGAGTCCAGCCTCCTATATCTTATTGCTCTAAAAGGACAACCAAAACATAAAAATCAACCCCTTGTTTATAATTTAATGATCACCCCCATAGACAAAGGCAGCAAACTGCTTGACTGTGCAAGTACTGAGTCTGTGGGCTCATCCCAGGGACATTTTTAAGCCTGGTCTCTGGAGACTTTTTCCTCCCACTGCCACCCTGGTTGGATTAATGCAGTCCTCCTCCACAGCCACAGCACAGCACAGCCTTTGTCTCCAAGGAGGGATCAAGAGATGCCAATGAAGGTCTCAGGGCCAGCCTACCACAGCAGAGTGGTTGCACCATGAAAACTGTAGTGGAAGCTCAAGTTCTACTCACAAATAGCCATTCATGACCACAGGTCCAAATCTTGGTTCTATAATTATTCTTTATGAATTTTGACTAATAGACAAATAACTATTAATGAAACTATTATCAGACTACTGGTCTCACTCCTCATTAAGACAAAGAGGCAGTTTTATTCCTTCCATGACATTATCTGCTGACAAACAGTAAAAACAATTCACAAAAGAACAAAGCTTCCCTTTGTATGTTTGCAACAAAGTTTCCTTCTAAAAATAAGACTTCTCTGTAATAAAAATACAGCAACATCCAAAATAAGTATGTGTAAAAATCAAGTCCAGAATGCCACAAACCAAAATAAATTCTAGTAGGAACCATCTTCCTTTTTGAGAGCTGAGGAAGTCTCAGATGACCTGTTATCTTGGGAAAGATGAATCCTTGCACAGAATCACTAGGAACTGCTGATGCAAAACCAAAACCTTTACATGGATGTAGCATCAACAAGGCCTTAACTAACTGACAGGACTTTGAATGCACAAAGAAGGGAGATGTACTAAATAATAAGTCTTTTTTTCTCTCTAATACTTTCTCTGTTCCAAAGCACACTTTTGATTTGCTGGTCTATTTTATTTTAACAGGATAGTTTAGTTCATTACTTCTTACATTACTAAAAGCAGAACATTGCTTTCCTTCTACAAAAGACAATAAATAACATTAAGGGAGTTATATGAGAGAAGGTAGAGTAAATTTACAACAGAAAGAATCTCATAATGACAGGATAAAAGATAACAGTCTTAAGGCAATATCATAACAAAATGTATGGTTTTTATGTATCACCCTTTTAGACTGATTTTTCTACATTCCAAATGCTTCCGTAACTGCCTTTTGACAGTTCTTCTGCACAGCTGGTTATGCCATCCATAAGCAATCTCTGTCTACCTGGCATTATTATTATTTTAAAAGCAATTTCTTTCATCTCCTTTCAACTAAGACTTACGTTAAACCTAATTGCCAGTTACCACCTTCCCTTCTAGAAAAAGAATACCTGGTTTCCAACCATTTGAAATCCATCCCTATTGTTAACTGCAATATAATCATAATGCTAGTATATGCACATTATAGGAACATGATTAGCAGAAGACAAAAAAAAGGGGGTGCCACTTATGTTCTCAGTGTCTAACTTGAAATGTTAACTCACAGATGAGCATAATCTTACGATAATAACACTATGTATATTACAAACAGAATTACTAGCAAGATGCAAAAAGTTATTAATTGCTTGCTTATAATTAATAAAGTAGTTAAAAGAGAAGGAATATTATTCTTGCCGGGTGCTCATTATGCATTTGATAATCTCTATTTATAGGACAACGAAACATGGGGTTTATAAAATGCCATCTGTTGATTTCTTTTTAATGTATAGGATTTCTGACTTCAGGAGCTACAGTTCAGCAGTAGCATTCAATAATGCTACAGCATGTAATACTAGAGGCTTTAGTCAGGAGGGCTTTAGTCAGGAGAACCTTAGCCATTGAACATCAAGAAGTAGGCTGGATAGATATCCTGAGCAGTGTATCTCCTGCCTTCTTATTCTAATCTATTTAAAAAGCAATTTACACTTTCATGTAACTGATTTCGATCAGTCATTCAAATAGCACAACACACACAAAATGATATATTGCAGTGATCCACAAATGTGATAGAAGTGATTTTTTTCTTTGATCTCCACAAAAGAAAGTGTCTCCTGAGAGAAGCTCACAAAGATCTAAAACTACTACAGGCAGAACAGCAACTACTCTTTTTCTCTAAAAAATAAAACAAAAACACAGGCATGAAAAAAAAAATCTTCCTTAAAGCACAGAGAGTTAGAATCAGATATATCTACATTACATTTCTCAGTATTTAGAGGATGCATCATTTCAGTGATAATGAAAATAAAGCACTCATAATGAAAGTTAATATTGGAGTGTATCACCTGTGGTAAGTTTGACTGACATTGACTTCTATAACAAATTAAGTCACCAAATGGCCCCATATCCAGAGCTTAGTTTCCCTTTGAGCATAAACTACTGCTTTCACTGCAATTAATGAAATTGTGATTTATTTTTTTTAATGGGTCACTGTGTATCAGCATTAAAGTTGGAGGGGGTTGTATCACTGGCTAAAGGTTTAATTAGAACTAATGACTCCAGGAACTATAAAGACTGAGCTGCTCATAGAGCAAGTAAACACAAGAAGAAACAGCTAAGCACTGTCAGGGACAACTAATAATTTGGCCGTTTTTTACGAAACATATGATTTATTTTCCACTTTTTTTTCCCCCACAGTTGCTTTCACCTCAACTGCAGTCTCAGCTGTTGCCTCAGTCTTCCACCCCTGCCTTGCCACAGCTCTTCATTGTGCTCCTCTATCATAGCCTGTCAGATAACCGGAAGCATCAGCTGCCCGGGACAGGAGCTGTCTTCTTTGCTTTTCTCTACAGCACTAAGACAAAGCAACCCGATGTCTGAACCAACAGGATTATAATGCCTCCATCCCAGAACACAAGATTTGTTTCCCTTTAGGAGGTTAGATAAATGGTAGAAATTGCTGCTTTTCTACCAAAAATTAGGTTGCTGGTTCACAGTTCACAGCTCTCAGTGTTAAGACAGGTTGAAAAGGGAAATTTAAAAGTTTTTACAATAACTTTGCATTTGCATTTTTGATACACAAAGAGCAGCACATGCTGCTTATAGTCAGTCTAAGAAAGGTCATTAAATTAAAAAAAAAAAATTAAAAAAAGCACTGTTTCTTGAAAGGGCACCCAAACAAACTCCAATATCAATCTTCTCAGTGAGGCATCCAAAAAAAAGCAAAGCAGTGTTTACATCGTTTACAGGTGACCCTGGAATTTGGCCAGAAGATCAAGACCAAGTGCAAATGGACTGTGGCTTTCAGGATGGATATGGAGAAATTCCTATTTGTGTCCTACAGATGCCTTATGAAGGAAACCATATTGTTTTTCTGGGCAATCCACTGTCAGTGAAGTATTTACAAAACTTGGAGAATCTTAAGCTAACGTCAGACAAACTTAGCAGGAGATTAGGGCAATTCAGTAAACCATGTCGGCACGAATCACAGCAGCCTCACTTAGTTTATGAAATGTGATGCAGTAACAAGCAGAGGAACAATGAATAATATCAAGAGCTGAGATGAGGAACTAAAATGCTTTCAGGTGGCACATATAATTCTAAAGTGAAAACTGAAAAACTTTGCCTGTGATTTACTTAAATACCACTACTTAGTTTGTTCAAAGTCATTTAAATGAATGGTGGTTATCTCTAGATGCAGCAAATAGATGATCAACGTGCCCTCACACTGAAATCTGCCTTAAGTGGAAACACAAATAGATGTTGTTTTCACCTCTTTGGAGAATATAGTCATGATTCAGCTTATGCTTGCTAATAATATCTCTTTCTCTTTTTTCCCTTTCTCATTCGTTAGATTAAAGGCTGCTCCTATATGATTTACCACAGAGTATTTCAGCAGTAACTAGTGGTATGTTTGTTGGTGCAGTGTTAGAGGTTATGCAACATGTTTTCATTCCTATATTTTGCTCTATGCTTTTGCAGCAGCCTAGAGTCCCCATATGCTTTATCTTTAAAAAGACACAGCGTTCCCTAAATGGAACCCTAGAGGATGATACTATCCATGCTTAGCCTGAAGAGACATGTCTCTAGAGGTATTTTGGGTCATTTTAATTAAATTGTTCTAAAGGTCACCAAGGGGCACACAGACATCAATGAGCCAAATACTAAGTGCTTCCCATTGCTGGAACTTCTAATTAACAGGAACCCTGTAATTAAAGTTACAGAAATTGGATTTTTTTTTCAATTGATCTGAATGTAAAGGCAAACAGGGGCTTGTACGTTTCCAGAAAGTGGATCCCCATTAGTACCATACTGAGTGTTCAATTCAACAGTAGCACCCTTGGAAGGATGAAAAGTACAAGGGAGTTTATTTACAGGGTTATACCTTGAGCCTTGTCAAGTCTAACCAGTGAGGTGAAGAGCACACACAGAGCTCCCTTTGGCTGAAACTCTGCTCAGGCATAAACTTGCTGCCTTGATCTCCCCCTCACTCCCTTCAAGGGGTCCCAAAAACAGTCAAGTGGAGCCATCTGGTTAACACACTTCCTTCCCACACATCCTTTTCCCTCAGCCCCCACATATTACACTTTGGAACCTGCCATTCCTTAGACCTCTTGGCTTGAAAAACGTGACTTTGCTGTAAATCTTCCCTTTGATCAGTTGCTCTAAACAGAAATGATGTTGGGATCTAGCAGCCCAAGCAGTGCTGACAG
This sequence comes from Pterocles gutturalis, assembly GCF_000699245.1. Classification (NCBI taxonomy): domain Eukaryota; kingdom Metazoa; phylum Chordata; class Aves; order Pterocliformes; family Pteroclidae; genus Pterocles; species Pterocles gutturalis. The sequence continues at coordinate 17,903 of NW_010135565.1, forward strand.
CCACTATTGCTTGGCATCTTTAATCATCCCCAAAGACAGTTTCATTATGGGCCTCTATAACTCTGTGACCTTTAATACACAAGTCAAGTCCTTCTCTTCTTTTAGTGTAAGCAATATTAACTGTAGATCAAACACTCTAAGGTGAATGAAAAGATAATTAAAACACTTACTTCCAATCCTAAGAAGTGCAAAATGCATATCTTATTTTCAAAATATGAGTGATCATAGTAAAGTGGCTTAAAGAAAGCCCTTACTTATTTGCAAGTTGTAACAGTTTAAAAAAAGAGTCTTCCTGAAAACCAGTACTAATGTGGCCATCACTCACACTTCATTTTCACGAGTTTAAATCAGTTGCATAGAGAGATTGTTTCTGTTGATACTTTCAGACAGCATGGCGCACCAAGATCACTCAACCGGTTCCTTGAAATAGATCTCTCATTCACAATACATAGTTTACCAAGTAAAATACCTTATGCTGTTAGGTACTTTAGGCACCAACACAAATTCCCTAACAGGTTATGAAGCACAATTTCCATAACAGCAGTCAGACAGCTCCTAGGAAACAGAGATAACCTTGTACATGGCGCTTGGATCTAGACACAATAAGTGGGCTTATGGTCCACCAGTGTTTGGCCACACTAGACTCCACTTTCAAAAAGCACATCAGAGAATTTCTAAATTAATTCCCCAATTTCATATTATACAGCTGTTGCAAAAAAAAAAAAAAAAAAAAAAAAGGCAAAACAAAACGAAAACAAACCTACAAAAACAAAAAACAAAACTTCAGAAGACAATGCAAAAACTTTCCTAATTAAAAAAGAGGTCAACTGATAGATATTTTTCCTAATAGTAAAATAAAAGCATGTTATATTCTCAAATAACTATTCCTAGTCATAAAGCATATCCTAAACCAGCTCTGCTCCTTATGCACTCAGTGCCAGTAGATTTTCACTTGCCTTTTTTTAAACTCTTTAGCAAGTACAGTTTAAACTCTTATTTGATGAACATCATTTGAAAAAAAACAGATTTCTGTCATGCATAGCAAATGCATGCTTTAAAGAAAGGCATGACTTTACCCTCTAGGCAGAAACCTAGAATGGACTTCTCCAGGGAAGCGCTGCAGGGATGCCTTGCATTCCCTAGGGAACATCAGTTGTGCGCTAAAGGATCCAGGGAGTCCTGGAGAAACTATGAAAAGTAGTCACAGACCCAGAGCTTAAAAACCTCCTGTCTTCCAATAAAGTGTCCTTTATTTTTTTTTCGTGCATAGAAATGCTATGTACTTTAAAGGAATTTACCTCCAGAGGGGGGAAAAATATTCAAATTTCAGGCCTGTAGTTTAAAAGAATGAGGCAAGACTAACACAAGGATGTTGGGAAGGAAAATTATGAACACTTCTCTACAAATCCACAACCTAATCTTTTTTGTGTGAATACTCGCTCTGTAAAGGAGTCAGTCAGTCAGAGTTAACATTCCAAGAGTGAATTTATGAGGTCTGTGTCCAAAATTCCTATCCAAACAGATCTTTGCAAGAGCTTACATCTTGAAGTCCAAACTAGGTTGCTTCATAATGGAATATTCTGTGTAATTAGATACATGCCTCCATGTAATGACAATATATGTCTAGGTTAGAGCAATTCAGAACCAAGTTTAGATATTGAACAACTGGAATCCAGCAGTATTTGCCTGCAGAGTTCAAATTCATCTTTAGCTGTGACAGATATACAATCAGGACATTTCATAACTGCCTTTCAAAACCTTATTACAACTACACAGTTCAATACTCTTAAAATAAATAGTGCATCATCAGCTAAGTATTGAAATAAACATTTCACCACTTTACGCATGATCAGCCTCATTTCAGTGCATGGTAGTTCATCAACATTTTGACTTGCAGTCCAATTTTAGCCACACTAAATATGTAAGTGCCACACATTCCAGATTATTTTCACATGGACACTCCTCACCGTGAACAATAGGCAGAACGTTGCTGAAGACACTTGGGGCTGAGATCCAATGTCCCAGGAACATTTCAGTGTTGCCAGGAAAACAGAAAATGAAACAAACAAGCAAACAAAAAAGGAGTGCAGGAGGAACACCATGATCAAGTACCTTGGCTTGCTCTTACTGCAGAACACTTGGAGTTTTGCACAACATTCCATAGAACGCTTTGTAACAACTTATGGTCAGTTTGAACTTCTGGGTTAAGATAATAATTTTTTAAAAGTGAGAAAGTTTAGTTCTTCTTTAACTCCCTGAGTTAATGTTATATTCTAATATTATTAGAAGGCCTAGCCTTGATAAGAATGCAGTGAGTAAACTTGAACAAGTCATTCAGCATCTGTGCCCTCATTTCCCCCTTCTGAAATGGGAATAATGATACCTCTATTTTTAATCATGTTAATACCTATGAAAAAGTGCTTGGCATTACAAATACAGATAACTGTTTTGTCCTCTAAATTCTTCCACTTTATTCCTATATTACTGCAGTGTTATTAGGTTTACAACATATTTTTTAATTATTTTTCCAGTCTGGCTTTACCTATTTCAAATTAAATCACCATCATCGATGACGAGCCATTTACCTCAAGTGAAATAATTTCCAACAGTGCTTCTATCTTTAAAGGTTCACTTTTGTCATTCTGAGTTCCCAGGAGGGAGTTTTCACGTAACTACACAGACAAACATGCATAGCATGATCAGGTGAAGCTTAAATGTGAAAAATCCACTTTGATCAACAAATTTTTTAAGGAACATTCTTCTAAGTTCAAAAACAAAACCAAAACAACAAGCAGAATTAGAAGAACTCTGTCCAAAACAGCACTGGAAATAATACTACCTTTACTATGCAAACCCCAAAATGAAACAAAGCCAAGACATTTTTCATGTATTTCTATTCATGCCGTTTCCAGGCTACCATGAACGTGACTGTGGTGGCACTGCATGGCCAGTAGGTAGATGAGGAATCTTTTGAGAGAGCTCCCTGGCTGTTCTGCTGGCCCTTAGCTTGTTCCAGCTAGTTATTGTCTCACTAAAATTCAAGGAGCGCTGGGAGAAGGGGGG
>NW_010135566.1:0-25326 GCF_000699245.1 Pterocles gutturalis
CTACAGGGACCCCCAGGGAAGCCTGGGGCGCTTGGTCCCCCTGGCCAACCAGGCCTTCAGGGGCCACCTGGCCCCCCTGGGCCCCCAGGTCCCCCAGTTATCATCCCACCCACGCCACCGGCCGTGGGACAGTACCTGCCTGAGGTCGGGCCAGGGATAGACGGTGTGAAGCCCCCCTACGGCTACAAGAAAGGCAAGGCTGGCGGCGCCATCTATGAGATGCCCGCATTCACAGCAGAGCTCCTCACCCCCTTCCCACGGGTCGGGGTGCCCGTGAAGTTCGACAAGCTCCTCTACAATGGCCGGCAGAACTACAACCCCCAGACGGGGATCTTCACCTGTGAGATCCCCGGTATCTACTACTTCGCCTACCATGTCCACTGTAAAGGGGCCAGCGTCTGGGTGGCATTGTTCAAGAACAATGAGCCACTGATGTACACCTACGACGAATACAAGAAGGGCTTCCTGGACCAGGCTTCGGGCAGCGCCGTTGTCCCGCTGATGCACGGAGACAAGGTTTACGTTCAAATGCCATCCGAGCAGGCAGCAGGACTCTATGCCGGGCAGTATGTTCATTCATCTTTTTCAGGATATTTATTGTATCCCATGTAAAATAAAAACCAGACACACACACACACGTACACACAAAATGAAAACCTTTCTTCTCTGCTTCAAACTTATACCATGAAAGATGCATTTTATGACCGTTTTGGACCATCTTGTACAAAAACAAAAAAACCAACAAAGTTTCACATTATGCACAGCTACTTACAAAAAAAAAAAAGTGTGGTGAACATATCTAAAGATGTGTATCAGGTTCATAAACAGTTGTTTTGCACCCAAGGGGGACATATTAGCTGTACATTATATATTTCTGATGCCATGCTTACTTCATTTCATTCACAATAATTCAGTATTAAGGTTCAAATCAGTGTACGTCACTCACTCCTGTTGCGTATTTGACTGTTGCATTGATCATAGTTTTGAGATGAAAACCAGTGACTTAAACCAGAGTAGGTCAGTCTCAAATTATATGGAAAAATTTGAGTGGCTTTTTATTTGTTTGGGTGGGGTTTCTTGTTTCTTTGACAGCAGGTCTGCCTGACAAGCAAGGGCTCTCAGCTGGAGGCCTTTATTTCCCTTCCCCCCATATAAAATATTCTTGCAGGTGTGTTTTTTTCTTGAACAATTTATTTATGATGAAAAAGAAGTCTATAGATGGATGGAGTAACTATTCCTCATGAGCCTTCTTAAGCATTCATTGGACCCAAAATGCCGCCACTGACTCCAGCAGGCGCTGGGTTCACCTCCCAATGCCACAGCACTCAAAAAACCTCCATCTGCATTTGCACAGTTGAAGCAGAGGAGGTAGATCAGAGACAAAAATGAAGGGCTCCCCCTTTGCTTTGTGCCACGTGATGGAGACATTTTGGCCAAACACATGGCAGTACAGCAGAGCGGCATAAATTTGCTTGGATTTCTGTGCTCAGGCTAAGAACCTGCATCTGCTTGGCTTGTCAGAAGAGACGTCTATTCTGCCACTCAACAAAAGTTAAATCAGTTTACTCTGCAATGACTAGGCAAAGCAGAAGTAGCTCTGTTTATTAATTAACTAATTTGTTTGAGATCAACCAATAACTTTACCAGCAATACTGATCACACAAATTTATCCAAGACCTTCATTTTATATAAAAGCTGATTTCTAATCCTTATTTATACGTTACCAGTTGTCAAGGAAAACCTGCAGGCCTCAATCCTTTCTGTACACGAGGAAAGCAACTTCTCTGCAAGAGCTGTCTGCTCCTCAATGGTGCTAATCTCACCTCAAGAGTATCCGTTTCCAAAGGGCAGTGTACTTTGCTGTGTTTCCCTGTACAGTGCTGCACATCACACACTGTTACGCTAGTTGAAAGAGTTAAATCCTCATCACTTCTTCAATGTCTTTAGCTAACGCTACTGCTTTTGATTCAAAAATGAACTAGATTTTTCATGCAGAACTAAGATTGGATTTAACTGGCATTACCATTATTTAAATGCAGAGTTTAATGCAGTCTAACATTGACTAAGGACTCCAGTGATATAATGTGGTGCTTTATCTCAGAAATTTTACGGAACGGTGGCAGGAATGGATGGACAGTTTACCAGGCATTGGTGACTTCGGAATGTTCCCAGAATATATGAGATATGTCAAAAGCAAATAATTTTGTATTTAAAATTTTTGTACTGATTTGAAAAAATATCTTATTAAATATCTTTAAAAAAAAATAGTTCTGTCTTCATTCGGCAGAACCGTTAGAAGAAATAATCAACCTGTTGAATTCATTTATCAGACCACAAGGACTCTCTGAAACCACTGACAGCCCGATATGAAAAACAATGAGATACGCTTTTCTTTAGTTCTCCTCTATGGGCAAAACCCACCTTAAGCCACGGGAGGAAGACGCTGTCCCGGCATCGCATTTAGTAGGAGACAGCGGTTGGAGCTAGGGAGAACACGCAGAGCGAGGGGCTCCTGCATGCAGCCCATGGGGACAGGAGCCCACTCAGTGTGAGCCGACCTGGGAGCACAGCTGAAAGAGGCACGGGGGAGGCATGGGGAGCAGAGGAACTGGACGTGGTAGAGGTGCGCTGTTTAGGGTTTGTGCTCACCTAAAAGCCAGAAGTGGCTACTGGCGGCCCAGGCTGGGACATGCACACCACCACATCCCTGGCTCTCCCTGGGATCTGAGAACAGCTTTTCCCATTTCTCTCCCTCCCCATCTTTTCACCTGCAGCAAAAACACAGTGTGGCAGCTATTCATCTGTGGCTCCACTGCAGGGAGTAAATGATAAGGCACGGTGTGGCTCCCTCAGTCTCACCAGACAGGCGTTTCCTCCAGGCTGTCTGGTGTCAACTCCTAAACTGTCAATACTGACATGAGTGCATTGAATACCTACTTGCCATCAGGCAATCCTTTTCTAAATCTCCCTGAAGGCATGGGCTAAGCAGCTCCCTGCTCCCCAGCATCTCATTTCTACTGCACAGAAAGAGAAAAAATGAGTGAAGTATCAGTGTCTGTCACTTCTTATCTAAAGTCTTTTGTCACACACCATCCTCTTATTAAATATCTTTTATTGTAGCATTTCCATGGAAGTCCCCAATAAGAGAGACAAGATTAAAAAAAAACATGAAAAAATTAAAATCAGGAGTATGCTCTTAATCTTACCCACAAAAACTAAGTCCCAGTTTTGCTTTTACTCAGCCTAGTATGAGATCTTCACCCACAGTACAGCTCAGCCTACCTAGGTTCAAAACTTTTCAGCTCTGTTTGCTCTACTAAGCCACCGAAGTTTGTTCTGAAACTTGATGCCGCATCTGACAACACCGTGTGTGCTTTAGACACCCTTAATAACGGGGCGGGGTGGGCAGGGCACGCATCAGCACACATGCACAGAGCACTCACTGACCTTGTAAAAATAAGCCTGAGGGCACCATCTTTAACACAGTTTATTCACAGGAAAATGATCTCTTTCCATTTGTAGCATTCAAAATTTCACTTGAAACAACTGTGAGAATGTCTTCAAAATACAGCTGGCACTTTAAAGGCATATAAAACTTCAGACAAATGTCAAATAAAATAAGTATTTACGGATACCAAAAACAGCTGTTGAGCTTCATATGTTCTTAAAAATCAGACTCCACTTAAAAGTCAAGGTATTTATACTACCTCCCAGGACACTGTTAAAAAGGAAAGAGAGAAACAAGAAGTACCACACACTCATTACTAAAGTCCAAACTTGTGATTCTGCATTATCACCAGTCACTGGAAACGTCATGTAGTGATAGCTTTTAGGCACTCTCAGATTCATATTTAGTGCAATAGTTTGTGACCTTCCTTCTTAAGTATCGCCGTACTTCCCTTAATTATTACAGTAGAGGAAAAAATATTTTCCCAAGAGAAAAACAAAAAAAACACCTAAAAGTCTAAGACAAACAGAGCTTTTAGCTGACGCGCATCATCCTGCCCATTTTGTGCATACTTTGGTACCGTATAGCTGGGTGTCCCTGATGGTGCAGCATTCTGAGGGGGTGGCAGATAAAACAAAGCAACATCTTACAGCAAAGGTGCTCCTGTCTTGAAATTCAGCTTGAGAACAGGACAGAGGAAGAAGGCATGAGGCCATCTGACTTCACGATTGATACAGGAAGAAAATTCATGAGAGACACTGGGTACCTAGATAGTCACACTGTTACCAAAGTTCGCAGTAGCCTGGGATTAAAAATGTGACAGTTTCTCTACTGCTGAGGTGATAAAAAAAAAAAATAGGGTAGTTTTAAAGGGAAGCTTCAGTGCAGAGACTTCACTTTCAGGAATGGCAAAAAATGGAAGAAGAAAATTTTAATAGCCACTCACTCATAAAAATATCTAAGTAATTGGAGTTAGCGTTATTGCTTTTGTCAAAAAGTCCCAAAGCAAGTCTTTAGTATTGCAAAATGCCTGCGAAAACACATGCCCAGACAGAACAGACACTGTGATCTGGGGCATTACTGGGAAACACACTGTATGGAGTTTTTGTTGCCTGCATGAAGTTAGTGTAAAAGCAGTATCTTTCCTCAAAGCAGAAAGTAACAGAAATGACTGTGTGAAGCAGGTGATGAAGCAGGGCTGGCGCACACAGGAGTCCTACCAAAACATCTTATTGAGGAAAAAAAATATTCACTTGGCTCACTGCTTATAAATGAAGAGAAAAGCTACTGGCCTGTAAGATGTGCTTTCAAAAAACTCTCGTGGTTTATCAACAGTATCAACTCTTGGCTCAGTTCCAAGTGAAGAGGTCTGGCTCTAAACTTTACACAGCCACCCTCCGACAGCAACCTCAGCACTCACGGACTCAATATCCCTTCAGGTGCACAAAAGCAAGAGAAAAATACTCCTGGGAGTACTGCTTAATTTCAGAAAGAAGTCAGTCAGACAAATGGGGAGGCTTTAAAAAGCAGCAGCTGATAGGGAAAAATGCTTGTAGACAGCATATTAAATGCATTGAGAATAACAAATACGTTATCCAAAATAATTTCTAAAAAAAAAAACTCTTGGGGAGATCAGAAAAGCTGATGTGGTAGGAAGAAAAAAGAATAAAGGAGTCTACTTCAAGTAAAAAGAGTTTGGGAGATGCCATTTGTTTGCCATGAAGTCTTTTTTCCAATTATTTTGTTTGTATTCTGGCTATAGCAGAACAAATCTCACCCTCCAAAAAAAAGAAAAAACCAAACTTCCTAGGGAAAATTAGGAGAAGGAATCAGTTTAGATAAGTGGGAAGAGGAAAGAAAGCAGAGAAAATAACCACATCCTCAGCAGCACAGTTCCCTACCCACCTGCTGCCACCGGGGACAGGGCTGGAAAAGCAGAGGGCAGCAGCCTGCACCATGGCAAGAACCAGGCACTGCAAGGACAGGGAAATTTAACACATCTCCTGGAGAAAAACCCTCATGGTCAGCACACTGAGAGATGTTACATGGCCCTGGGAGAGCTGGGGGGGCCAGGTCTGGGAGTGATGCAGGTTTCGAGGTGGAAGAGGCAGCCCTCCACTTCTGCCTTGCTCTGCTCTCAACAGAGTCTGAGATCTACCGAGGACTTCTACTCAAAGAGAGTTCGGACAACACTGTGACCTTTGTGTGAAGCCTTACCTCGGCATTTTTTTCACATGGAATTGCTACCGTCAGTAGTCTAAATCACTGCAGGTCTGCAGTTGCAGAGTCACATACAAACCTCAAACCTTTCTAATTAACTCAAATAATCACAAGAAATAAATGCTGGCAGAACTGAAGACTGTAATATCACTGTTTGCTGGTGCAAAATCCCACCTGCTTGTATTCAGATTTTTGAGCAAGACTTTCTCAAAGGATCAGAAATGTGTATGTTTAACAAAAAAAAAAAAAAAAAAGGGAAATGCAAATAACTGAGCAAGAACCCTTCTGCCACTTTGTGAGGAAATTCTGGTTTCCCCATTTCCATCACCTGCTCCAGTGCCCCCAGGACCTCCCACGCTCCCCTCTCCCTGCCGCTCTCGCCTGCCTTCCTGTGCACGGCTGGACAAGGCACCAGCCCCTGCAGCAGATGGGCCCCATGGCACAGCCCATCCCCTGCTGAGCACACATCCAAGTCGTTCCCCACCCTCACCACAGATTTTTATGACATCCAGAGTTATTTCATATATGTCCAATATGCTTGAAATGGACCAAAGCTCGGGAGTCATTAGGTGAAAACACTGTGTGAGAGCACAAGGCTCCTCCCCTTTGGCTGTGGCTCCCCTTCAAATCCCACTGCACTCCACAATTCCCAAATGGCAGAGACCAGCAGCTGAACAGGGAGATTAACTACGGGAAGGCGGGGTTTTAGATACCTATTGCACTCCACAGGAGAAATGGGAAAAAAGAAATAGGACTCTTTGGTCACTTCAATGCTTATTCTTCCCCTATGCTGCAAAGAAGCTGTGTTCAGTCCTGTAACCCTCAGCTTCTGAAAAATGCAAATACTGTACTCCTGACCTGGCAGAGGTTTGTATTCATGTTTTAATTGTTTGCACTGCTCCTAAACACACTAAAGCTCTCCATATTATTTTATTAAAAAGCAGCAAAGGTTTGTTGCCCAATTATAAAGACTTTTAAGTGGACTTCTTTGTGCTTTCTTCAGGTGTGACTGTTCAAGATAACCACAAGATCTTCAAGCAAACCTGCCACAATTTAAAAAAAAAGAAATACACTCTGTGAGAGAATTACAACAGCATACTACTTGTTCTTCTTTGACAACTGTCAAAGACATTCCCAGGCAGATTTAACTTATTCATCAGGCTTGTCCGAGACAAACCAATACAGGAAACAAACATCCCATTAAATCTTTCAATTAAAATCCCAAGTAAGTTCCCACCACTAAATGATTTGGTTCAGCCACGTCCTTTAAACCTAAATGTCAAGGCAGGAGAGGTAAACACAAGCCAAAGGGTAATTCAGCTGAGGTACATCTTGGATATTCCCTAGCACATTCCACTGCCAAAAATGGGAACGTTCATTGCTCATATTGATGCATTTCGAAGGTGGAAAGTCATTACAGCATCTGAAAAAGGAGCTCATGCTGGTTTAGAAAAATACACCTCGATTCTTGGGAAGCAAACAGAAAGACACACGAGATCCTGTCCCGGAGATGTAGGAATCCACCAAACGTTGGCTCTGAATTTAAATGTGAACATCTCTGTCCCAGCTCACGTTTCTGTTGCAGCCTGGGGGAAGCAGCTGACACGCATGTAGTTAGGACACATTTCAGTCTTCATACTCCCTCTTTTCTAAGTCAAGTCATCACCTGTAAAATTTATTGGACACACAGCACAGGGAGTAGGGTTTTCCATAAACTGGGTACAACATGGGCATTGTCAATACCAACATCTCCACAAGTCAGAGCAAAGGGTCTTCACCTTTGGCAAAGGCAGCAGTTCAGAGCCGATGGCCAGTGCAGGAGCAGTGGCTTCTTTGCTGAAGATGGAGCTCCCCTCCTCAGTAGGGTAGACTAAAATCTGTACGCTCAGTATGTTCCCCCTTCTCCCAAACACACAGTAATGATTTAGAGGCATCGTTTTAAAGCCATTTTCATACTACAAGACAGACATTCAAGACTTTACATCCATCTACTAATTGAGCACTGGTTATCTCAGTCTCTTGACAGTGTAACTGTTCTGACAACATCAGAAGCAAAAGTATTCCAGAGAAGTAATCATTTGGAGAGTTCTTGCTGATAAATAAGTGATGTGCATCACATTTTTATATATCCCTGATACTTTCGGATGAAAGTTTCATGGTTTTCCCCATTATTAAATAGCTTCACAGAAATTCAGTTAACTCTTGTTTGCAATAGTTCATTACCCTCAGGCTTAGAAGAAGCTTCTGCCTTGGTGAGGTTTCTGTGCTCCTTTTAAACAGTAAACAGTTATGCTGCACATAAAAAATAAAAATGTCATACAAAAAAATAAAAATTTTTGCAAATCTTCAAAGTAGTGATTGTTCTTCGTATTTTCCATTCAGCTTTCATGTCAAATTGACCACAAAGTTCTTGTCTATAAGCTTCTTCAAAAATTTCTGCTCAGCGTTGATGTTGTGGTATTCATTCTAAAGAGGTAGAAGAGAACAAGAAAAAAAAAAATTCATATTATTACCAGAAGCATCACTTTACTGTTCCTTCCTTTTAATTACCTGTGATACTTGGAAGTTGCTAAGAAAAATCAACTCTGGGAAAAAGACTTCTAGCAAAAGCTGTAGTATGGTCTCCCAAGAAAACAGGCAACTGACTCTATTGTTCAAAACTAGATTGGATTTTCCATTAGGACACAACCCAAAAGGGATGAGCCTTCAGTGGCAAGAATGGGTGAGATGCAGTCTCTCCTTCCATTACAAACTCTCCCAACTCCTCCCCGGGCTTACAGGGAACAGCTGCACGACCACATTTACAGCACACCATTAGAAAACGACTAATTCTCAAATCTCAGTGCGGGTTCTGGAAAAGCACACATCAGGCATTTGTACATTGGATGAGTTCTGCCAATTGGTTTGAAGAAATCAAAACCATCTTCCTTGCTGTATCCGGATCCTGGATACACAAGAGACCACCGGGGTTGGCGGAGGACAGCACGAGGGAAGGAAGTTTACTGACAATCTTAGACACTTAATCCAGTAAATTAAAATGGAATATAATACAAATACTGCGTAAAAGATTATACATATATAGTATAATATTTACAACTTATTATCACTAAGGAATTAATAAGGTTTTTTTTAGTTGTTTTTTAAAGTTTAAAGATTTTAGGAAAACTATGGATGGCTGTTCAACTAGTGATCAACCTTACCCAAGCTTTGTATACATCACAAAAAAGCACTTGCAGAGAGGAGCCCCAAAATGAAGGTGAGTTCAGTGCCACAGCAAAATTATCTCAGAGCAGCAGCCACCTGGGGGTCCTCAGAGAGACCCAAGAGGCTCCTGCAGATGTTGCCCCCATCCTCCTCCTTCAGGAAAGGGAGGAGAGAAAATAGTCCCCACATGCACTGGGCATGCACATGCAAATGGAAAATAAAACTGTTTGCATTGAGGTAAAGGGCTGAGATGGCATTGCTCGGAGTACGGAGCTGAAGACAAGAGCAGAGACATAAAAGAAAACAGAGGCATGATCTGGGCAAAGCAGGAGGCCCTTCTCTGCAGGATGGGAGGAGAAGGCATTCCCGACGTTTGCCAGCTCTTGCTGCTCCCTCCCCCAGCGAGTTGTGGCTTCCCCCACCTGCAAGCGGTTCCTTCTCTTCCTACTCCCCTCTAAGAGCTGTTTTTCTTTTCTGCTTTCGATTTCTGAAATTCAGCTTTTTTTCCTAATTGCACATTTATAGGTCTAACTCCTTCCTTTCCCCTGCAGTCTTCTGTCTTTTTTAGGAAGTTTGGCAATTATGACAAATTGTGCAAGTGGCTGCCCATGAAAAAGAGAATGCAAACAGAAACAACACTGCCTATGTTCTGATAGTGCCAGCAAATACCCCTCTATGAAGGAGAGCTGCGCAGCCTAAGGATAATGCCAGTAAAGCAAAACAGAATGTACAAATGGACGCATCTCATGCAGACATTGCCGAATATGGTGTATCACAAAGGACAAAAACATCGTTATTCACATTTTTCAGAAACAATAGCAGAAGGGAAGAGATCCAACCAATGTTAACCCATAAGCAGCTGAACCAGGAAAATATTGATGGTAGCCAACATGGCTTCACCAAGGGCAAATCGTGCCTGACAAGTGTGATGGCCTTCTGTGACAGGGTCACAGCATTGGTGGATAAGGGAAGAGCAATTGATTTCATCTTCCTGGACTTGTACAAAGAATTTGACACTGTCCCGCATGACATCCTTGTCTCTCAACTGCAGAGACATGGATTTGATGAAGAACCACTCAGGGGATAAAGAATTGTCTGGATGGTCACACTCAAAGAGCTGCAGTCAATGGCTTGAGGTCCAAGTGGAGACCAGTGACGAGTGGCGTTCCATGGGGGTCGGTATTGGGACCGGTGTTGTGTAACATCTTTGTCAGACACACAGACAGTGGGATTGAGTGCACCCTCAGCAAGTTTGCCAATGACACCAAGCTGTGTGTTGTTGTCGACATGCTGGAAGGAAAGGATGCCATCCAGAGGGACCTTGACAGGCTTGAGAGGTGGGCCAATGCAAACCTCATGAAGTTCAATAAGGCCAAGTGCAAGGTGCTGCACGTGGATCGAGGCAATCCCAAGCACAAATACAGGCTGGGTGGAGAATGGATAGAGAGCAGCTCTGAGGAGAAGGACTTCATAAGAAGCTGGAGCTGGCAGTGTGCGCTTGCAGCCCAGAAAGCCAACCACATCCTGGGCTGTATCAAGAGAAGTGTGACCAGCAGGTCAAGGGAGGTGATTCTCCCCCTCTACTCCTGCTCTCATGAGACCCCACCTGGAGTACTGCACTCAGCTGTGGGGCCCCCAACATAAGCAGTACACGGACCTGTTGCAGTGGGTCCAGAGGAGGCCCATGAAGGTGGTCAGAGGGCTGGAGCACCTCCCATATAAGGACTTGCTGAGAGAGTTGGGGTTGTTCACCCTGGAGAAGAGAAGGCTCCAAGAAGACCTTATAGCAGCCTTCCAGTACCTGAAGGGGGCCTACAGGAGGGATGGGGAGGCACTCTGTATCAGGGAGTGTAGTGAGAGGACAAGGGATAATGGTTTTAAGTTGAAAGAAGGCAAATTTAGATTAGATATTAGGGTGTCCCTGCCCAAGTTGGAACTAGATGATCTTTGAGGTCCCTCTCAACCCAAATCATTCCATGATGATTCTAAGATAGGAAGCCTTTCTGACCTGCAGTCCACACTTTTATGTATATTGAGTTGTCTTCCCCAGTTACCAGCTATATTTCTCTCAGCATAAACAAGTGTTTGTTACCTGCATCATCTGAGACATCGTCTCGTTACCGTAGTAGTGCAAAGAACTGTTTCTGTCAGTGAAGTCATACTTGAAACCTGCCAGGTGAACTTCATGGCATATGTGAAACGCTAGTGTAATGGCAATTAGCCCCGTTGTTGGATGCTTGGGTTTCTAAAACAAAACACAAAGAGCACATATAAATAACTAGCGGCTTGACAGGAACAGCAAGCCTAAGAACAAAGACAGTGGAAATCAGGCAGCCTGCCTCTTCTACCGATATTTCTTTTTGTAGTTTGATCCCCTCATTTCTTATAGGGAGCGAGGTACTGCCCATGGGTTCTCCATGATCGGGGTGTCTGCCATGTTTGCCTTCCTGGGATTCTCCAGATTCTAGTGACAGCTGAGCCCATACTGTAGCTCTTCCCTCTGCTAAGGCATTCGGAAGGTCTCCCCATCCCTACGCTCAGCAACCTACTTTCATGAAACTGGTCAGGCTTCAATAATTTGAGACCATTTCACTCCGTCAAATTTGACTGAATTACTGGATGTGTTCAGAAGAATCTAAGTAATGGAGATCCAAACAAACAGAATAACATGACATGCCTCAAATCTTCGTAACACCAAACTAAAAAAGCACAAATGCTACTGCTGCATAAATTTGGCCCCATTTGAACTTTTTTGAAGCAGGGAAATTCCACAAGAGCACAGCTTCAGACCCTCCCCTACTATTTCTCTTAGAAGAAAAGAAACTGTAGATAAAATTGCTTATTTCTCCCTACAGTGAGATAACTCAGAAGCAAACGCAATGTAAATTATCAAGAGCAGGTCATACACAGGTTTTAACCGTGAAAAATTAAGAGCACCTAACTGAAAATTAGCATTGTTATGAGAGCATAGAACAACTCATTGAGACCACCTGTCCTATCTTGTGATCAAGTACATGGCTGTTTTAGCAGCAGCAGCAAGGTTTGTACAGAGAGGTAATGTCTTTCATTAACTAACTGATCAAGCTGAGGGAAAAAAGCACCCCCAGAAATGGGGGGGGGGGGGAAGTCTTTCAGGCAATAATACCCTTCTTAGGTAAAATAAGTCTTCTCAGAGACCAAATGAAGTACACACTTTCAGTAGCTGCAATCAAACCTCAAAGTGAGCACAAAACCACGTGCTTTTTTGAACTCTTACCCAAGGCTCAGTTCATCTGCCTCTGACAACAAAGCAGGCAAACCAATACTAGACAACTCTGTGCAGAGAGAAGGCAGATGCACTCAATGATACAGAAAAATACCTCTTTGTATTGTATGATAAAAGAACACATCCCCAGGGAAGCGTTACTAACGTTAACTCTCTAAGTCTAATTAAAGGCACAGAACTGAACTATCACCTTTCATGCAGAATTTTTTTGTACCTTTATACAACTCTTGGGAGTACTCCAGAAATAAGATCAACTTAAAATCCACACTATTGCCCAGGGCTCCTGACAGTTAACAAAATAACTTTCTGCCCTGGGGCCCCAATATCATAAACTTAGTGGTGCCCCTTTTGCCATGTCCATACTAAACAGGACCCAAAAATTATGGCAAGAATGCTACATGTCAGGATCAGTGCTATTTGGAAATATCAGCAATATCACAGGTTGCAACTAGCTCTGTTTACCTTTGGCTATCATAAAGTTCACCTCAAAAGAATATACTAAAAAAAGCAATGCTACTTTTAATATGTATCATCACACTTGCGACCCAGCAATATCCAGATTCCCTCGGCCTGTAACGACGTCTGTCCAGCCAGTCACATTCAATGGGAATAAGTGCAGCACTGGCATGACTCTGCAACACTTTCTGACTTTAGTGCTGCTGGGGCAGCACATCTGATTTTACAGTTGTTCTTCCTGCCCCTGTGAACACCACCACAGTTGCTAACAAAGAAACAGAACTGCTTGCTGGACTAGGCACAAATGCGCACACGGGGAACATCGGTGGGCTTAATAGCAAAGGCAAAGACAGCAGGGGAAGGAATAAAGGTCTTTGGTGTCTCCTGCAGGAAGAGAGGGCAGAAGCACAGGACAGCGAAGGCAGCACCAGATGCACTACAAGGACAAAGGACTCCAAAGCGCATCCTGCAAAAGGCTGCCCTGCCAACGGGAACCCTTGAGGCATGACCTGCAGCTTAAGCCAGCCACTTCCCATCAGCTGTGCCAGAGCGGCTGCAGATGTGCAGGCTCCCAGCCACAGCCTGCCTCAGAGGTAGGAGGAAGAATGAGGACAAGCACGCCTGAGCTGAACCCTTGCAGCCGCCTGGGACAAGGGGCTGCAAAACCCCTGGGATGGAGCAAGTGGGATATGGAGGTGGTGGAAAGGGGCTCCAAGCACAGACACGCTCTGCCCCAGCTCTGGGCAAAGGCACCCAGCGAGCAGGAGAGGAGCAGAAAACATGCACGCTACCCAAAGCAACTGAGGGGCTGGTGCCTCAGTTATCAGCTCTGGGACACGGTGCACATCTGTTTGGCTCGCTGACAGCACTGGTCCTTTACCCCCATTGAGAGGGGAGCACAGGAAGAGAGAGGAGGGATTTCTGGAGCCATGGAGACCACAAATGTTCTGTGGCCCTTTAGGAGATAGTTAGGTGCCCAACTACTATGTTTCTTTATTCCAACCCTCGACCCTTGGCTGAAGAGCTTAAAATGCCACAGAGCCCCAGCAAGCATGCAGCCAAACTGAGTATTCCAGTTTGAGAGTTAATAAGGGAGGAAAAAGCCACTAGTACACTCAAAAAAATAAATAAATTTTTAAAAGGATAAAAGGAAAAAAAAAAGCACAAAAAACTTTCCAAAGCAAAAACCCCTCAACTCCCTCAAATATTAGAAAGATTAAACCAGGAAAATGTTGTGGTAGATACTCCACAGTAACAGCCTGTCATGTTTCCACACATGTCAGTTGGCTAATCTCAGTAAAGCAGCTCTGTGCAACGATGTGACCCTAGGGAATCATATTTGTGCTAAACAGCACGTGGTCGGTCCTGACTGCACAAGGGAGGTCTCCAGCTTGAAGCCTTACCTTTCATCAGAAACATTCTTCAGTCACAAACTGACAGTAAAATTTATTTTTACGTCCAAATTGTTGGTTAATTCATTACAATGCTTGGCGTGGAATCAGTAAGCACAAGAATACTGCTAGACATATATCATTACTGCAGGGCTGGAATATCCTGTGTGCTCCCTAATCCCTACCCGCCCCCAGCTGAGAGAAACTGCAGCAGCATTAGAATTACTGGGCTGTTGGAGTTTTGGGGGGTTTTGTTTGTTTGGTGTGGGGTTTTTCCGGTGTTTTGGGTTTGAGTGTTTTCTGGGGGTTTTTTAGAGAAAAACTATAAACACACTGCATTTAATAATTCAAGATACCTTATATTTCTAGGCGCTCTTTGGATCTGCCACTTTCCAATGCCTGTCTGCTTTTCCCAATTTTATAAAAGGCATTATGTCTGTCTGCAAAAGCAGTCTCATTTAGTACTAATTACAGAACCCATAAAAAGATTTTTGGCACACAAGGCTACCCACTTTCTATCTGGATTCCATTTTCCCACCTTTTTTGAGCACCCTTTAAATGCAAACTACTGCAATATGAGCCTAAAAGATGTTTAACATAGTCCACTATAATAAAGAGATAATAACCTCCAAGTACATGTTTGGTTGCACAAGCCTAAAAGGCACAGAAGAAAAAAACCTACCTCCTTCTTGGGAAACCTTGTTGGGAAACGAAGCCATTCATAAGCAGTTTTTCTGGTGATGCTGGGATCAAGGATCCTGATTTGACTAGATTTGTATATCATGTTCAGAGCTGGTTTCTTCCAGAAGCCTTTAGCACTCTATAACAGGCAAGTAAATCACATTTTTAACAACTATAAACAGTTGATTTTGGTTTTCTAGCAACTCTAACCAGAGTAAAATCCAAGGGCAGGAGTGTTGAACCTCCCAAAGTTCAACAAAAGTGTGCCAGATTGTGCACCTGCAACAGGATAACCCACTGCAGCAGCAGACTTTGGGGCCAGCTGGCTGGCAGAAAGGTCCCTGACAGAAAGGTCCCTGACAGAGAGCACGCACCAGCAGCGTGCCCTGAAGGCAGCAAATGCTTGGCCATATTAATAAGAGCACAGAGAACAAGTAGATAGAAGTTATCATTCTCAAGTACTTTATATTGTGCCTTTCCGTGACCTCACAAATGCTGTTTTAGGCTCCCTCCTGTTCAAGAGGGCATTAAATTAGGGTAAGCTCAGCAGAAGGTCGCTAAAACAGCCAAGGGGCTGGGCCGTGCAGCAAACAAGAAGGGTCTGAGGAGGCTGGGGTTGTTCAGCTCATCTTCAACTATCGGGTAGGGGTTCACAAAAAGAGAGGATCAGACTCTTCTCAGAGGTGCACAGTGAAAGCATGAGGAGAAATTCTTTCCTGTGAGGGTGCTGCAGCACTGAAACAGAGGTTGTAGAAATATCCTTGGAAATACTCAAAAGTTACTGGGATGATGCCCTGATAAGCTGGTATGGCTTTAAACTTGGCCTTGCTTTCTTTCAACATGGTTTTTGACTAAAGACCTCCAGAGAGAGGTCCCCTCCAACATTATTGTGTAATTCCACCAAGTGTACAGGATAAAATAATCTGGGAAATGGCTGAAGCATGCATGTCAGAATATAAAACAGTGCTAGGAAGAGGATAAAAAGGTATTTCCAAGAGGAAAACTGCTTTGGGTTGAGCAACCGATCAAATATGTGTGTGAGAAAGAGGACAGAAGCATTTATGGAAAAGGGACATTGAGTAGACTGACTAGGAGATCCACAGGTCCCCCCCAGCTAGGAGGGCTAAGGTTAACAGTAAAACAGGTATTTCATGCGAGAGGTGTGTGGCAAGCTGAACCAAAGTGCATGAATAATTAAACTCACTATTTTCTGACCACTTAGTATCTCCCAAAGCCACTTCAAGTCACGTGGTTTGAAGACGATGAGAACAACAGTCGTATTAGGGTCGTAGTGGATCGGATCCGAAAAGATGGATTCCGGGTAAGAAAGGCGGAAAGTAGTTCTCCTCCCGACATCCTCTTCATACCCTATAACAGGGCCATTATTCATTCTGCAGAGGACAGAGACAGCAATGATGATCCCATCCATGTCCTTACTGCGCAGTGGCTGGCACACACATTGTCTGCGTGGCCAGGTACAGGAGGGCTCAGTGGCCTGGCATTTACTTATCACAGTACATGACAGATGAGCAATTATCAGGTGCACTCGCCCGTTAACTCAGAGGGATCAAGCACATATGGGAACTTGGCCAAGGTGGTTTAGAATACAATTGCATGATTGCTTATTGCATGTCACTTGAGCAGAAGGCTTACTGATTTGGCTCAAACACAGAAACTGGAGAAGACTAAAGAGAATATCTGGCTTGGAGAATTACCCATTGCTCCATTCATGCTACTAGATGATCCGAGTCATACAAGAGGCAATTCAAGAATGTTTTAATACTCTTCACTGTCTACAGCATACAGGAACAGGGATTATGACTGTGTACCTGATGGTGATACATCTTTACATTTACTTTTTTGTTTGTTTGGGGTTTTTTGGGTGCTGAGGGATTTTTTTGTTCCCCCTTTTTTTTTTTCTTATATTACTTGCACAACTCCCACCGCTGTGGGATATAAACAGATTAATAAGCAGTGAGCAGGTAGGTCAGGTGTCTCTCCTCTGAGGTTTTAGAGGGGCTGTGTTTAAGGCTCCATCTTGCAGTTTTTGCTTGGCAGGTGTGTTGCGTATTCTTTGGAGAATGCTCCATTCCTGACGATGTGACTGACTGCTCAGAACAGGAGGCATGCTGCTTAGGAGCAAACGTTTGCGAAACAAGGTATGCAGACAAGGAAATATTTCAAAGTTTTATCAGAAGTCGTCACTAAATATAGAATGCAAACACCACCTCTTTGTTCATTCACAGTAAACATGTGTACTACATTTCTGAAACAGTTTTGAATTTAGAGCTGTTTTTAAATGTGTGACACCAGTCTATGAAAAGCTTTACACTTTAAGAGGAGCAAATAGATCTACAAGGAGCCCAAATACTTGAAATAGCTTAACAATAATCCATGGAGCTTCCTTGCATCATTATCCTACAGCAAAAAAAGTGCAAGGTGGGGTTTGGTTTTGGTTTTTTTTTTTGGTAAAGCACAAAGTTGTTAGGCAAGTAAGGCTTCCTAAGAACAGGAATATTATCTGTATCACTTCTATAGTTTTAAGTTTATAAGGGGAGCTATAACTGAAGAATTGCATGTATTCATTTCCACCTTATCAGAACATTTTCAAATGCACACCACACTCCAGGTTTTGTAAACAACTTCTTGTGGTAGTGCTTGGGGACTGAAAGGATTGATATCAAAGTGACAAAAATCAGATTTTGTTCAATGTTCAACACAACGTTGAAGCAGACAAACTGAAATGGCATCTCAGAGGTTTCAGGCACACTGTCTGACAGGGTACCAACAGGCAGAAGGGCTGTTTAATCTGTTACCGTCTCAGTTCCTGCAAAGGAGAAATTGATTTATCTTTTTCTTAATGTACAGAAAATTTCTGTTATAATTAGCCAAATATTCCATTTTCAGTTTGCTTAACATTTGAGGATTTGTTGTTTTTTTTTTTCCTTCCCCTCCTTGCCTGTTCCTCTCTGAGCGCTTCCCCAGCTTCCCTAGTCCAGATGCCTCTTCTTCAGACCCCAGCATCCTTTGGTAGGTTGAGGTGTCTCAAACTTCCAATATGAACTAACACGCTTGAGAAAAAGGGGCAAACATCAAATCATCCTGCAGTTTACACATGCCATGAGATGGACTTCCCAGCATGAATGGTACGTTTAATCCACTCTGAGCAATGCACTTGCCAGCACAGAGGTAAGAGAGGCATGGTGTGGAAGGTAAGAGGCAGGGCTGCTGGTTCGCAGCAAGGGGCACATGCAGGCTCCGGGCTGTCACGTGCTTGGACTCATCCCTGATGGCATCATCTTGCACGTGTGTATCTGTACAGGAGGCAGACAGGCCACCCGGTGATCCTTTCTCCTCTGTATCAATCAGTCTGTGTAATAAAACACTGATGCATTTTTTCCTAGAATTTTTAAAATTAAGGCGGTGACAAAGTAAAATGGGAAGTTCTATACATTTATATAATACCTGAACTCCAAAGCTACTAGCTGACAGCAAAAGTTTAATTCTTTGCATGTATACAAAATGAAAAGGAGATACCATTTACCTTATTATCACGTCATAGGAGTCAATTTTCTCCCCTAACGTCTTATTTCGAAGTACTCCTCCATTACCGACCACAACACACCGTCGACACGCAATGCTGTGGAACAAACAGAACATTTAATATATGCACAACTTCCCTTGCTTCACATTGCTACTAATTACATATCAGCATTTATCTGGCTTATTTACCAACTGAGGTCCCGTATTTTTACATTCCTTGGCCCCCTATAGAGCAGTCTCAGTCCTGTATCACTCACTAAGGCTGCTTTCAAAAAATGCAGATGTATTATTTCAGGGACTGCCAAAGTCAGGAAACGGCTTCTCTCATGTAAAACTGTTCTTATAGATGTCCTTTTTCTAGCAGTTTGC
The DNA here is from genome assembly GCF_000699245.1 of Pterocles gutturalis. Taxonomy (NCBI): domain Eukaryota; kingdom Metazoa; phylum Chordata; class Aves; order Pterocliformes; family Pteroclidae; genus Pterocles; species Pterocles gutturalis. The sequence continues at coordinate 18,578 of NW_010135566.1, forward strand.
TATTTAAGATCAACTGACCAGCTGGTGATACGGGTGCCATTAGATAAACTATCTTCTACAATGCTTCAAACTTGTCCCAGTCTGGAGGTATACTAACCAGGATAGAGTATGTCTGGAAAAAATAAATTCAAATTAAGGTGCTTCTGCAACACTGAACAACTCCACAACTCTAGAGATCTCCAACATGTGCTAATGCAGCAAGATTTATGTCCACTATTTACCTTACAAGCCTCGGAACTGTACATGTGAAAAACCTTAGCCCCAGACACATGATGGCTCTTCAAACAAATATAATCATGTTGATTTTACCCCCTCTACTTAGAAAAGTGCTGGACAGTCTTACTTCAATGCTAGCAAAATGTGTACTTTGCTTAAAAAAAAAAAAAAAAAAAAAATAAAAGCATGCACAGACAGGTTTACTGGTTTTTGACTCAATACATTCTGCCTCTTTAGGGAAGGTTTATATCCAACATATAAAATTGCAAACTCCTCTTTACTGAACAAGCATATCATTTTTTTGTTGTAAAAATACTTTTTTATTTAGAGAAAAAGCTGTTCAACTTGGTTACAGCAGGAACAATGGCAAAATAAAAATGTTGGTATTTCCTTCAGACACAAAGAGGCTCACAACATACTGAGGATGAGCCACTTCCCAGCGTCCCACTCTCACCATTCTTCCAATAAGCAAAAGGCTCTATGCCGTTTCTTACTGTAGGGGACCTCAGGACCGTGTCCCAAAAAAACTGTAATCTGTATTAAATGCCCACTGTAACACCCTATGCAGACTAATTAACATCTTTCTCCTCAGATAGTCCGACCTGATTTTTCACCTGAGAAGAGTACTATTCAACATCAACTGAAACAACCTGTTCCAGCTGAGACTGACCATCATCTTAGTGTACAAAGCAGTTCCCTGTACTTCCCTACAGCACTGTTAATGCAGTTATGCTGTACTGTCTGTGGGCTAGGGAAAAGAAACTGGGTATCAAAGTAATGCTGAAAACCTGAAGCTTACAGAAAAGGTGAGATGAGAATAAATGCCAGTTGTAAAAAGCACTGTATTTCAAAAGAAACGTTGAGGTGGCACCTTCTCACCTGCTGCTCTAGGGCCACATCTGCAGAGGAGTAAAAATTTTATATATGTGTGTGTATGCGTGTATGCATATATACAAAAATAGTGCTGCTAAATACGGCTCTCAGGGTGGGGCAACATGGGAAGAGCTGGCACACCTTTCTCTAGTGTTTCCTGAGCAGCTTAGTAGAAGCCGAGCATTCATAAAAAGATTTCCAGCTAATGCCACAAATCCGTGTGACTCAGTACCTCAGAAATTAGAGGGGTGAAAACCTGTTACACCATCCTGTCCTCAGGATGCCCATTCCCTCTACACCCACAAAACCCTTCCCCTTCTACTCCAGAACTGCTTCAGCCCACTCATTTTCCAATTACCTTTTCAATCTAGTTTTAAGATATCCTGAGAAAGCAAGCTGATGAACATATGCCTCTTTTAAAGTGTACAGTGTGAGGAAGGGAGATGAAGTTACTCTTTTCCTGAATTACACTTTGTTACTTGCAGCTGAAGCACAGAGAGCAAAACTAGATCCTGGGCTACAGAGAAACAGCAGCAAGGAAGGAAAACAAGCAACAGGAAGGAAAAAGGAAAACTGGACAAAAAACGTTATGAAGGTGGAACGAGTCTTCAGAATTAGCATATGGTTGTATCACATTTTCCTGTCATTTAACAGCATGCGTCTGTAAATCGCAAAGCTTCAATCACCTCGAATTCTCTGAATTCGGTGTCACCAAAAGTTACATGGCCACAGCTGGGTAACTGCAGTACAAACCTCATCACCACAATGCAAATCCTAAACTGCTACTCACACTCCAACTCCTGGTGGTAACTCCTGGCGGTACCTCCTGGCTAAAGCATCCATCCTTGATGCTTGATGGACACTGGTTTGGCAGAAGCTATGATTTAAGCAGTTTCTTTGCTATGTCAATCCCTAGCTATTGAAATAATGTCTTCCATTCTGGTATAAACCTGAAGAGCCCTTTGGGTTCTCCTCTCTGTACTGTGCAGTTGTGATGGGGCAGAACACACTCAGGGCAGGGAGGGTAAAATAAAATGTGACTTTAGAGCCGGGCAACTGAGGTTCATGCAGCTACAGAAGCTAGGTAACTGCTCTCAAGACAAACCCAAACTCTCTTCCCTCTTACTGAGGGATGCAGACCAGATCTTGTTCATGGCTAAGAGCTGACTAATACTACTTGAACGGAAAATAGAGTGAAATTTGAACGGAACAAACAAAAACAAACCAAACTTGATTAAACTCTCAAACTCCAGTGCACTTAATAACGTGCATACTCAAAAATAAAGTTATAAGCTGCCTTCATATAACCAGCAAAACATCCAATATTGGATTGTGAATTTTTGAAATGGATAAAGTCAACAAGCAGATCAAATACTCCCGATGAATTGTACATGAATACAGTCATGCAGTCAACCGAATTAGAAAGACCAGCTTTTAATCTGTCAAGCACAGGAAGTCAAAACAGGCCAACTCAAACAGGAAATCTGGCATGGATGTGCTATTTCTGAATTTCTCCTCCCCATAGCCCGCCCCCCACTATTCAACTGTGTCCAGTTACAATCATAGGTCTATGTCCACAGCAGTACAGATTCCACTGACAACAATAAGCAGAGAGGGAAATTGTTTATGCTAGATTAAAAAAAAAAAACAAACAAAAACAAACCAAACCATAATAGGTTAGGAAACAGACATATGAAATGGAGATAAATAATATGTAGCAAGGCTGGACTGTATTCAAAGATATTTAAGTTAAATAAACTGACCTGTACTTACTGTAGATAACAGAAACCAACACACTGTTTTTCAGCAGATGGTTACTCCCAGATATTTTACCAGCCCCACTTCTTAAAGTTTCCCTTTTCATGTTTTCATATTAAAAAAAAAACCCCAACACTCACCCTTTCTTCAAGACAATAAATTGGCAAGAAGATAAATAAATTCAGATCTCCTTAAACAACATCAGGTGTGCTACAAGTGAAATAAAACAGACTGAAATGTCTGGAGGTCCAGCTTAAAACTACCAGCAAAATACTGATGAAAGTGAAAAATATTAAGACCTCAGCTATGACAATTGCTATAGCAATGATTTGAGTGACAAAGGGATTGCCTTTCGGTGTTAGAGATCTAGAGTATAAATGGATGCCAATGCAAATCGCATGGTAACTGATCTCCAACATGGGAATGAAACTTCTTTAGTCATTTAAACCATTGCCCTATTCAGATTGTGTACAAGAGCCTCTTAATCTCAAAGCCAGGCATTAACTTACATATTTTGTTTATATGGCGAAATGCTAAAAGAAACATTTTCCTAGTCTATAAAAGAAAAATATTGTGAAATGGAAATGGAGCCTTTAAAGGTCAAAAGGCTTGCATCCTCCACATTCCACGGAAATACTGTTTCTCTGTAAAAGGAAAAAGATCTCAGCCTCAACTTCATTAACGGACACCCCCATAGTCAGTTGAGGAATGCAAATTATTTCCTTTGAGGTTATTTGGTAAAAGGAAGATGCAGAGGTTGCATTTTGTTGACTCAGGATTTTGTAAATGCATTTGTAAGAATTTACTGCTGTTGAGCTACGAGTCCTGAGAGTGGCCAGAGAAATTATGAGGAAATGGATAGAGTGGCTGGTCAGAGGTTAGTCAGGGGATATAACCCTAGCCTGGAAAACCCTTCTCCTATGGCCTATTCTACTGACGGCAGTGTTCACTCCCAAACAATTCTGGAGAACTAGACCTTTACACAGTAAGAATTACACCTAACTCTAGAAAATGGCACTGTTCAGAAAGAAAATCCTTTGTAGCTCAGTATGTACAGTTTTAGCTACGTCGCACACAAATACAGCTATATGGGCACCATAGATTTGGTGCTCACATAGCCTACTATTTGCTAAAGTACTTAATAGTACATTCCCAACTCTGCCTCAATAAAAGATCATAGGGAAATTCCGTTTGCATTCTGCCAAGAAGGCTGAATTAGGCAGCAGCAACACAGAACTGCCTCATAATTCTGTTGCTGTATTACTACAGAATGCTGTTAGGATTCATTCCCAAAGTGTTTCACACTTAAAAGCCATGGTATCTTGGTCAAATATATATGTATGTAAAAACTCTTCCTAACTACCGTGATTCATGACCTAACAGTACTACACACAAAACCTGACAGAACCAGAAAGAATACACTGTATAAAGTCATTATACATTTGATTTTTTTTATACTACTGCCAATTAAATACTAATAGTTCTCATTTTGCTTCAGTACTTCTAAAATATATTACTTTTATTAAAATGAAGAATACTTCCCAGAATCACTAAACATAACTACATCTCAGAGAACCTAATTCAAATAATACCAACTAACTTACATTTCATGTATAGGACAGACACTTCCATTTAAAAGGTACTATGCTGTACTGCAAGTGTCTCTACAGCCAAAACTATTATAGTGCTGAAAGAGAAGCGTGGCCAGCAGGTTGAGGGAGGTGATTCTCCCCCTCTACTCCGCTCTTGTGAGACCCCACCTGGAGTACTGCATCCAGCTCTGGGGCTCCCAACATAAGCAGTACATGGACCTGTTGGAACAAGTCCAGAGGACTGCCATGAAGATGATCAGAGGGCTGGAGCACCTCCCATACAAGGACAGGCTGAGAGAGTTGGGGTTGTTCAGCCTGGAGAAGAGAAGGCTCCAGGGGGACCTTATCGCAGTCTTCCAGTACCTGAAGGTGGTCTACAGGCGAGATGGGGAGGCACTCTGTGTCAGGGAGTGTAGTGATAGGATAAGGGGTAACGGCTTTAAGCTGAAAGAGGGCAGATTTAGATTAGCTATTAGGAAGAAAGTCTTTACTGTGAGGGTGGTGAGGCACTGGAACAGGTTGCCCAGAGAAGCTGTGGATGCCCCATCCCTGGAGGTGTTCAAGGCCAGGCTGGATGAGGCTTTGAGCAACCTGGGCTAGTGGAAGGCGTCCCTGCCCATGGCATGGGGGTTGGAACCCAATGGTCTTTAAGATCCCTCTCAACCCATGCTATGATTATCCTTCAAACTCCAGACAAGAGACTAGCCTTTCTCAGCCAATTCTTTATAAATTGCCCCAATTATCACATTCCTGATAGAGAACAGGACTTTTTCCCTTTTTTTCCTCTCTCCTTAGGATTAAACCCAAACATCCTAGAAATAGACACTAACACAGGGAAGGAAGGAGTACAGTAGGTGAAGAAAAGAAAACTGGGTACTAAACCCAAGATAATTCTTAGGCTTGAACATCAATTATTTTGTTCATATTCCACCCAAGGTTAATTAAAATGTGATCCTGGGATTTGGCTTCAAGGAACAATCTTCTGTTTGATCTCCTTGATTAAAATAAACAAAACCAAGTACAGTCAACCTCAGCATTATTTGCATTCAACTCTAATAAGAAGCCTGCATATTAACATGATATATGGCAGGTTGTCAGCCTGTTGACTAGACTGCAAATCTAAGAACTCATTTGCATCACTTGGTAAACACAGGATTTTAGGATACTTGCCAACCCTACTACACTACCTCCAAAAATCCCCCCAAAAACCCAAAACAAACCAAACCCCAACCAAACAAGACACACACACACACAAAGACCCTCCAAAGCAAACAAACAAACAAAATCCTGGCAGAAGTGGCTTCTAACCAAGATTTTTTTAACAGGACAAATCTAATCCGTGGGAAGCGAGTTATCTGAGGCATGCTCCACTGTGTGCCACACCCTGGTTACTCCCCAAATGCCAGGAACAGCCTTTCCTGGCTGCCTCTGTCTCACTCGTTCACAGGAAAGGAAGCTGAACGAACATACGACGACCAAGGGTGTGCAGCTGGTCAGCGGAAGCAGCAGCACAGGGATATGCCCAAGATTTCTTTTGTGTAGAAACAGTCAACAGTTTGCATCTGCTTATCTCAAACATTCTCTAGCTTACACTAATAATGACTTTGAAAGAGGAAATCACGTTCATTTTTTACAGGGTGGTTTCACTTTCCTCAAGTATCAAAAGATACTACAGAGGAAGATGGGACTGCATTCAGCCAGCAAATTCCTAACACACTTATAAAAATAAACCTATAAGTTTAAGCTCCCTCACAGAAATTTTTTTCTTGAATGCTGGTGCTACGTATGTTTAAAACCAAACATTTAAATCTTGGAATCAGTTACATATTGTTCGGACACAGTCAGATCTGAATCTTGGCTAATGAGCAATTTCATGATGATGCCACTGACATTCCTTTAAAGATAAATATTAAAAATACAATGAACGGAAACAGTACCAAATAAACCATCTCACCTGTCATCTTCATTGGAAAGTCCACAGTTCTGCAGTCTTGAAAGGGCTAAATGAAAAAATTGCTCTGGAAAGCAAACATAAAGAACATAAATGAAAATGTTCAGTGCTTTCCAATATAAAAATAAGCATGCCACCCTGACTACAGCATTTTCAGACATAGCAGCTTTTACGCACTGTGCATAAAAAACTTTAAGAACGCTTGCCATTTAGAGCGACAATCAATGACGGCAAAGAAATTCAAGTTTTTCAGAGCTCTCTGGGAAGCTTTTGCTGCCCCAACGCTCCCCTGTCAGAAAACAGCATAAGGTTTGTATAAAAAAAAATAATATCTTAGTTACAGTAAATAAGCATCGGAA
>NW_010135566.1:25357-47998 GCF_000699245.1 Pterocles gutturalis
CAAGACCTGCATCTTAATTGATTTTGTTTTTTCTTCTGCCCACCTTCAGCTGAAACAGAAGCATCCTTGAGGGGGGCCACACAGCCAGGGACAGTAACAGCATTAGGTATCTTGGGACAAGACATTGAACCATCCTGTGCTCACTGGCAAAGCTGGGCAGAGGCACCTTCTCAGCTCTCCCTCAGCAGGCAGGTGCCTGCTGGACACTCAATGTGCTTCTAACCAAGAAGGGGCCTCAACTCATTCCCAAATGTACTTTCCCTCACTGCAACTCTAGAGGTGCAGGAAAGTGCACCATCCTTTTTACACCAATGGATGGCAAACGGGGAGACTAAAGCCCAGATCCACAAGGTACTATGAAGGTGTAATGCTCAGTGTTAAAAACTCTGAGCCTTGAGACTTTACAACCCTTTCCAAAAGGGCAACTAAGACCCTTCGAGTCTCTGGCCCTGTCCACTCTGCCCTGACAAATGTGGGCAGCAGGCATGAGCAGGCAAACACTTTGCACAGGAACAGCAGCCATACAAGGGCAGGAATACCGTCCCTGCAGCCCCAGTGACACCTTCCCAGGTGAGAGAAGCTAGCCCAGTAAAAGGGCAATTTTGTTGATGCAACTGCCCCAACCTGGGGACTTCTGCCTCAGGAGGACTCTGGATCCCAACTGGCTTAGGTGTGTTGATCAAACTGCATCACACTGACCCAGATAATATTTCATCTAGGAAAACACTAGCTAAATATCTTTAGCACTCCAGCCCACATACAAACAAAATGAAGCTGTCTAAGCTCCACTCTTCCTCATTCCCACCTTTTTGGAGCTTCTCTGCTAAGAAGGGCAACCCCAACGCAGTGTTTTATTTCTTAAAAACAGAAACATGTGTTAGAGGGACTAAATGAAACCATTAAGTCACTGCTTGATACCCCCAAAAGGATTGTCATCGGTGAAGAGGGAAGACCAGAGATTCAAGCAGCTCTATACACCATTTAGGTATTTCTGTTTAAAAACAAGGTACATGGGGAACACAAACCTGCTCTCTTTATTCCATATGGTAGTTCAAACTTATCACTCCCGTGGAACTCCGCCACTCTGATAAAATCATTAGCGCACAGGAATGGGTATATTTTGTCGACACTAACAAAGCAAAAAAGTAAAAAGCTTCAAAAATCCACATGAAGTATTTGAATACACCAATAATTCATGCAATTGCTTTTTTAAAAAAAAGCTTTCTTTATCCTACTTCAAGTACTATCAATTTTTAAAAGAACAAAACTCATGAACACATGGAAAGAAAGCAAGTAACAGAAAAGGGGAAGATCTTCTAACGGAAAATATAGGTAGAGAGTGAGACAGAAATTATTTCTCTGCTAGTGTAAGTCATATATTGTCATTAAAATTACATGACTGAAAGCTTACACCATGAGACAGCATATTTAAGAGAATATGCAACCCAGGAAGACAATAACTTCAGGTTTGAAAAGTACACAATAGAGGCAGCAAGAGTTATTATAATATACATGGCAATTAAGTTTTTCATATACATATATGTATAGCAATTTAATAAATAAGAATGGGATTTGAAACAAGGTGGTTTAACTTGAAAACACCATCACCTGAAGATGTCAGCTTATTTGAGATGTGCTCCCATTCCAAACAAGTGGCACTTTATAGCTGTGTTGACATTAGTAAGTAGTTTGGGGAAACAAAAAAGTATGCAGTTCACACATCTCAGGTTTTTTCACTCTGGACTAACTCTAGTAGGGTCCCACAGACTGAACACCCCTTAGCAGCTGCAGCACATCAGGTGTGCTCCTGCAGTGCATCTGTCTTAGCCAGAAGTCAGATATCTGAAAGGAGCCCAGCACACATGTGCCAGGACCACCCTGCAATGAGAAGCACGGCACACAGGGATCACAAGGAGGTTTGCCTCAAAAGTGCATTCCTCCTGCAAACTAGAACATGATGGCATCACACCTTATAAGCCTCAAGACAGAAAGAATGGGTCCGTCCTTTCTTCAAAAGACAGTAACCACAGACAAGGGTTATCTCAGCAGGGAAGGGACTCTTATTACCTTATCTGCCAAGTCAAGCCAAATGAATTAACAGTAGACCCAATCCTGTCACATGCTACCATGCCCTTGGCTTCACCTTGGATTAAGTCGACATGCACTCACTGAACTGGTTGACTTCGTAGCAATCCTGGGTACTAGGTCTTACATTAAAGTGTTAACACAGAAGTATACAACCACAGTGAGAAAACCTAGTGTTGATCATAAATATCCACTGCCAGCGCATGACTTGTTTCTCCATTAAGAATATTAATAGCTGTTAAAAAAATCCCTCCCTTTCACAAATCAAGCATCTCACTCTAACCTCTATGTATTCAGAACATACTAACTGTAAAAAGGACAAAAAAAACCAACAAAAAAACCAACATAACACCGCAGCCCACACACCAAGAACTAGGCCATAGGTTAACTAAGCAAGACGAGATAACTTGGAGACACCATGCACTAAACACCCATATTAAATTTAATAACTTGCCTTGCTGTTCAGAAGCAGCTGGTAAGCTTAGACATTATAAATAATTTACCTACTGCAAAGAGATTCTTAATTCCAGCTCTTCTAGCTCTGGTTCCTTTCCAATAAATAATTCTGCCAGGTTAGAAATCCTTTCAACCTCCCCAGGCTATTACCGAAGAGCACAGACCAGATCTGCAGCTCACACAAATTATCCCTGTAAAGGAGTTATGGAAATATGCAGGAGACTCTCTTCCAGTTGCACACCAACCTTCTTCTCGCTGCGCATCTCCAAGTCCATTCCTGCCCCCTTGCTCAGCACCAGAGCTATCCTGCTGTGCCTGACACCGAGACACCCCCCAGGTGGGCAAGGGACCCAGGACCACCTCTCTGGTCCAGGCAGCTAACTAAAACTCAAAGACTACTGGACTGCTTCGAGGAGGACAAACTTGAGAACCTTCAATGTTTTTTAAAATAATAGTGTTTTGTTGCACAAAGAAAAAAAGAAAAAAAAAAAAAGAAGAAGAAAAGCAGTTGTGTTGCCACAAGCAGGAAAAGCAGCAATGAATCCAAGCCCAGAAACTGTACTTCCAGAGGTGAATCAAAATGTCAAATAGCCCAGAATATGTATAATAGCCCATTTCTACCCCAAACAGCACAGCCTTTCCTTCCTCCCCCGCCTCCACTTCCCACAGAAGACTCACCCCAGTAAAGATTCAAATGCTGGTTTCAGGAGACAGGTGTCCAGCACATTCCTCCTCTCCACAGCGGTTGGTGGCAGCCTGGAAAACAGTTTTCAAGAAACAGCAAGAATAGGAATATGTAACAGCAACAAGGTAGGGAAACTTAGACATGCCAAATTAGTAAAATCCAATTATGAGAACACACCAAATTCTCATGACTGCCTCTGTCCGTGTTATAAAAATGGATCTTCCTCATTGTGGCATGATTAATTTTACTAGTAAAGGCTTTCATCTCACAGTGCTGCTCCAAGGTGTCTGCAATCGCCCCTGTTCAGCAACTCCCGAAGCAGCCCTAAGCAGAGGTGAGCTCTCAGGCCCACCTGCAGAGGAGCAGCACACCCGGGCTGAATCACCCCTGCAGCCAGACCAGAGAGCACACCCCCAGCACGACTCAGAGAGGAGACGGGAGTCTTGTCTGGAGAGAGGAACAGACAGCACCACATAGGGTACTCCAAGGAAAGTGAGATTCTCTGGAGATAAGTCACTCCTCTCATAAGGCGGCTAAGACTTATATTTCAAAGCACATCCCCGCCTTGGCTATTTAGCCCAATTAATAACAAATACGAAGCCCAGAAGGGAAGGCAAAGTTCAGTGTGAGCAATGCGTGCATCTGGGCTGCATTAAGAACAGAAGGATGAAACCACCACATTAGAGCCACAAGCCAAACAGACCATTAAGGTTAATTGCTTTTGGTAACCTCAAGTTGTCATGTGAATACGGACACTGAGAAAGCACCCTGTGACATGTATCAGCCGGCCAGCTCATTGCTTTCCAGCGTCAGCCTCACAGACAGCATTTTGCAGGGTGGCCTCAGAGAGAACAGAGGCCTGCTTTTAAGTTTTAGTATATGCACTCATTAGTCCCACAAACCTAATTGCAGGAAGTTAGTAGCACAAGATCTGCTTACACATGCACTTGCACATCACAAGTGAACCACACCGCTGATTTATTATATTTTAAGCACAAAAGTTGCCCTCATAGCTCTGCTCATTTTATTCAGGTATAACACAGAATTGCAAAAATGTGTAAGTTGTGAACAAGTATCCTTCCAACAATTCACTGCTTGTTACAGACAGTCACTGTGAGTGGCCATAAATATTAACCAAACACTGGAAACATGACATGTTACAATCATGTTCATAACAGAAACAGCCAACAGACACAGATGTACAATAACCAACTAAACAGGGAGCCTACAGACAAAGGCTATGTATTTTAGTCTCAATCCCTCCTGCCCACCCAAAAAGCAACCAAAGGAAAAACCCCACCACAAAAATGTTCGACTGCTGAACTTACTGGGTAACTCCACTAGTCTCATAGGAAGGAGGAGCCCTCACAGAGGAAGTCTGTCCATAAAAGCTAATCCTGTGAAAAGGGAAATGGAAACCACTGTGGTTTGCTATAAACAGAAACCACAACAGAAAGTCATTTGTATCAATTGTATGCTATAAACAAGACAAATAGAGGCACATCAATCACTACTGTTAAAAGCTATCGCTATTACCTTCATGACACAAACACACTGGTCAGTCCTGGTCACAGCTGTGCAAAGGCCAAAGGAAACTCATTCGATAAGCACCCTGAATTTTAGATCCCAAGCCACCTGTCCCTTGCAGCCTGGAGATAGCAAAGGCTCACTTCCTACAAAGTTGCCACTGGGACTCAACAAATTTCAGTTTTTCAAAAGGTGCCCGCTACACCTGCAGTTATTCCCATGTGTAAAACAGGTCTCTCCCACATCATTTATTAGACATCTAAAGGAACAACCTAATACTACATACACATGGGTTGGGGAGAGATATGGACACATGACGTACACAAGTAAGATCTCTCCTCACCTGAACACCTATTCTCATGAAAATCAGAGGGCCTCCCTATCTCTGACATCCTGACTTCTGCATACAACCAGGCTCATATCGACTACTAGGTTTAAAAGCGACATGAGAGAAGGGGTGACAGGACAGAATGATCACATTCATTCCCTGATCATACAAAAAAACCCCCACAAACCAACACACACACACACACACAGAGAATAGTAATCACTTCTGTTTATTGCTAGTAAACAGCTGCTCAGCGACTCAGCAACACAGCAGCTCACAGCCACATATCTCTCACAGCCATGAAGGTACATGCACTATAAGCAAAAAAAAAGCATCACCATACCAGTAGAGGTTATTTCTCCACAGATTTCCATGCAGTATACCATACATAACAGCAGCAGCCAGGATGAAAAACAGAAGAATTCGTTTCATGACTGGTAGACCTGAAATGTAAGAAAAACAGAACAAGACATTTAAATCCAAGTTATGCTATTAAAATGAACTTCTATAAAGCATCTTGAAATCTACAAAAGGAAATCATCATTATTACAGCCATAATCCACCACCACAAATTTGACAGGGAATCACTCCCCAGTTTGATTTCTCACAAAAAGTCCCAGTGATAGGAACTGAACGCTGCTCTGTGCCTACCACATGTGCATACTCTGCACAGTAACACAGAAGCATTGAAAAAGCCTCACTCTATAGATTCTCTCTGAAGACACAGGAGGAAGATGGGGTCTTCCAGAAGCACGTCGCACTAGGAGCTCCTTTCTGTCCACCGGCAGCCCAAAGAAACCAGCCTCTTGGGCTAGAAGTTGGCCTTTACAGGTATCTGCGCTCCTCCTCTTTCTTGGGCCACCCACTATCTGTTTCCCTAATTACAAGTTAAACAAGCATTGGCACTTTGCAGAAGGCAGATAGGCTGATGCTGATGAAGCAGAACAGGGTATGAGCTGCCACAAATTGCTACTGGCTTTTTTAGGATCACTGAATATTCTTAAATCTGGTTTTGGACATTTAAAGCTGCACTAAAGCTGTCTGCTTGAGTCCTCGTGTCCTGCACAGTCTCCAGCTTCTGACACAGGCCAGACTTCATTGCTCAAGTGACAGAAAAAGGCTATTTTCCACACATAGCAAAGCAAGGAAGAGAAGTTAGGACCCAATCTATGGAAGGCACTTAAGAAGTTACGGAGAAGTAGCAGAGAATGTGTTCATTTTTCAAATAGAGTTTTCACCTCATGGCACACCCTAGGAAAACAAGCCCAGAGGAGTATCAGAAGCCCATGTATTTGGCAAGACACATTGGGGGAAAAGCAAGTTCTGCATTGCTCACATCTAGCACACTGAGCTGCTCTGTCAGTAGTTATGAATGAACTGTTGTTGTTTAATCTTCTGAAAGTCCAAAATGGCCATTCTGGCCACAAATTACAGTGGAAATTTACTTGAGAGCTACATCCTTCTATTATTGTCACTTCTCCCCCATCATGGTAAGCAGGTTCAATAAACACAATGGATGAACGCCTACTTGCATATCCGTATTTTAAAGTGAAAGGAACAAACAATTGTCCAGCAAAAACAAGCCATATCCAAACATACCACTGCCTTTTCCAAGTGCAGAGCTTTAGCTTTACAGTTTTTTCTCTTTTTTTTATTTTATTTTCTCAAATTCCATGTTGCTTTTTAGAATAAGGTTGTTTTTATTTTAAACCTGTTAAACAGCCCTAAGGCAATAAAACTCAAGGTGGATATAGTCTAATCGATTTACAGCAGTATGCTTTATGCTAGTAACATCTCAATATCAAAACCTTGTATTAAAGGCCAAGAAACTACTAGAGAGAGCTGCATTTTGTTATTAGAAATTGAGAAGCAAACTACTGCCACTCACAGAGCTTCAGCCCTGAAGAAATACCTAACAGTGAACTATTTGTTACAATGACTTGCGTGCAACAAACCACCACATCCTTATTCTTCCTCCCCAGCCCCCATATTCTCAGAGTTTAATTGTGAGGTCAGAGATGGGGCTCTATAACAGCATCTACCCATAACAAATCCATGCAATGAGCAAGCTATAATCTATCAACCTCAAGTATATACTTGAGGCTGTCCTGCTCTGTTGTGGATGAACTACTCATAGGCTGCAGCTGTTGCCATTTCAACCTTTCATCCCTCCTTCAAAAGTAACGCCACCTCCTGTACATCTCCAACTCCCTTGACTCTTCTTGAAGACTCACTACAATTTTTTTTTTTTACAGTCATTCTCAGCTTCTAGAGCAAAGCCTTACATTTTGCAGTAATTTTCTTAAGTGTCTTTCCCTAAAAAAAGAACACTACAAGAAAACTCACCCACTGGGTTTAGTCAAGTGTCATTAACAGCAAATTTACTGGTTTACTTGAAAAAGATACTGCGCTCTTCAGGTCTTTTTCCTTTCATTGTCAGTACTTTTACCCCCTCCTGCTTTGCAAAAGTTTGCTAAAACTGAAGCAGAAATCTACTGTTTACTTTTTACTCCTTAATTCAATCAATGCAAACTTCAGTTAAACAACATAATGAACCAGCTCTTCAGATAAAGTTGCTAAATTAACAACTGATTAAATTGCTGACTTTGCTGACTTCAATGAAAAGGAGGACCTCGCTGAAGAGTCAGACCAAGCTACAAAACAGAGAAAATACAAGGCAAAGCTGCCCATAAAAGGGTCTTTTAAAAACAAGAATATTATTTATTCACAGAGGAAAAAAATGTTCTGTTTGTAAAGTATTTACAGAGATATTTGTACAGCCTGCAAAAAATTAAAACAAGAGAATCTAAGTCAACATCGTTCTTCAAACAGGATCATAAGGAATCAGTAACAACTTTCACTATCTTATGTAGGACATTCAGCCTGGCACACACATGAAAATGCAGCATCATTAAGGGTGTACCTAACTCAGCTCTTAGGAACATAAAATGGTCTTTAATTATACAAGTGTCTTCTAACTATCCCGTCCCCCAGTGCCTGGCTTCATTCAATGCTTTGAAGAGAAACTCCTGTAGTCAAGAAAGATGGTCTTTCTATTTCTAGTGAAGACTTTCTTAACCTGGTTTAGTAAACAGAACCATTACAGGGTTTACAGATGAAATTATTCTGGATGTATTTTCAATGGTGATGGCATTTTCCAGCCCTCCCTTCCTATTTTAAAATAGCTGAGCATTACAGAAAGTTAATCAAAGGAAAACAAACTCCTACGATGCAAATATTGGTCAAGGTTGGTCAGGGCTAAGCAAAACAAGGAGGACAAAGCTGAAACTCAACTATTCACTTCCCTCCTCTTTCTGAAAAGCCTACAGTGACGCACACACAATGAAAGGGGGAGAAGAACCCAGCAGGCCAATGGAAGCAAACAAGTAACAGAATGCATAAGTGTTGTAAAGAGATTAATGAGCATTTTTAAATATGAATCTAAGCTAACTTCCGCTGTTCAACTTCCCAACCCTGCCAAGGCAGAGCTACAACTACAGAATTGGACAAGACAGAGGCTAATTTTCAGTTCCCTTGGTGGAGGTGGGGAACCAACATCCTTGTCAGAGCTGCATCTTTACTTACAAATAGCCTTTCTTCTGGTATTTCAGTAAGCATGGTATCTGATATGAGCTACTATCTCATTGCCTTTTATCTTTCAACTTACATATGTGGTTGATGCAGCCATGCCACTGAATAAAATAATCACACAGGAAACTAGACCTATTGGACTGGGCAATCACATGACCACACTATTGCCTTTTTTCATAACACTTGTAAACCCTCCTTTTGTTTTCTTGCTTAAAATTAGGTTGTTAGTAATACAATGCAGGAGGCTTTTCCCATCTGTCCTACTTATTCTGTAAAGCACCTTTGACTATTACTATAGTAAATAGTTAATAAATATTTAACTAAAAAGTGGTTACTACTAAATTAAATACTACTCATCTTAAAACAATCTTAGCTCCATAACTAGTCTTGTGACAGTTTAACTTCTTACTGCTGCAATTAACTGACAGCATGAAAATTTCAGTTCACTCAGACCTCAAATTCCTAGCCCTGGTAATTGTGGGGGAGGAAGGGAAGTGAGCCTGAAAATGTGCTCCAAGTAGACCTTGAATTTAAAGGGACAGGGAGAAAAGTACATAAAAACCTGCTAAAAAGTTTAAAAAGAAACATCAGGATTTTTAAGATGTAGTCAGTATTTTGTGGACTTGCTTGTGATCTCCAGTCCTGTAGCACTGCTTCCTTTTGGTCAGGATGCAGCGCACGCCCAGCAGAAAAACTACGCAGCAGAAGGACAACCAAGGAGGGAGTTTTCTCATGTCATCATTTGTCTCAAGTTAACTTGCCAAAACATGAGCACATTATGGCACATATCTATATATTTCTTCTGCCAAATCTATACACATTCAGTGTTAACTCTTACAGTTCTTGCTCTAAGTACACCCATAGTTCATTAATCCTCCCCCTCTTCAGGAAGGAAATGCTGTAGCAGACAATGTAACAGCACTGCAGCAAAGTCTGAAGTGGCTGGGTCAGTCTAGCGCCTTCCCTCACACAGTTCTTAAATTTTTTCATCATCTCCAATGCTCCTAGCAACGTTAGTTTATTAAGAAACAGAAATACTGAGAAATACTACGTTTTTCTTAGATTTTCCTAGCAAACTGGCAGTGAATTAAAACATTTCTAAATCTCTGACAACAGTGACTGGTTGGTTTTGAAATGAGAAGTTTAACAGCATCTTAACTGGAAAAGATTCTTGCTAACCTGCCCCGACCCACACAAAACCAAAGCAGTTATTCCTGGTTCCTGAGGGCCTGCACAAAGCATGACACCAAAAAACTAAGCTTTTACTGTGCCAAAATGTCACTGGGGACTTCCACCATCATGCCACATGTACAATCTTCACCAGCAGTTAAAGATTTCTCCTGCACTGGAAGTTAAGATGTTTTCAGGCTCCTTCTGCCCTAAACTCTTTCAGCAATGAGGGGATAAGCAGTAGAGGAATAATTTGCTGACTATGAAAACTGGAGCCTTCTTCCCCTCCAACAGCATACCAAACTAGCCATTTACTTCCACAGCACCCTGATAACTGTGAAAAAAGAAGGTCTTCCTCCTGAGGCAGCTTCTCTTTGTTAAGGAAGGTTTCCAATGTTTCCCCTAACATTTCCTCTTTCTCCAACTACTGCAGTAGACCTGAAAAAAATACTCAACAGCAAGCAGTGATGTCCAGTAGATTCAGTATCACAGTAATAGTGCTGTTTAGTATTTAGTCAATCCTCTTCTTTATCAGCTACTACAGCCAGAAATGTAGCCTCTGCCGACATTAATCTACTGGGGAGAGATGTAGCCTAGAGCTGTGTCCACCTTTCACCTCTTGCACAGCTGCACACTAATTCAGGACAGGCTGCAAGAGTCAATAGATTGGTTTTAGGGTCCAAGTGCTTGCCTCCCTCCCTTTCATCATCTTGCTAATGGTGAAATCTATTCTGTACCACAAGAGACAGGAATACATTTATCATTTTGTGGACAATTAATGATTATTTTATTCCATTTTTGTCTTTCAAATAGACATCAGTGTTTTGCTCCTCACCAGAATGTGCCCACCAGCTGAGCCAAGCAAGGAGGAAAAGGAACTTAATCAGTATTTTTCATTGACAAGTGCATTTCAGTTTGCTTCTGTTCAAAAAGATCTCTGCATCACTTTTTCTGTTGTGTGACTCTGCACTCCTATTTAAAAGCTCAGAAACTCATCCCATGCAGGCACATCCTTTGGCTAAAAGGTACTGATAAAGAATCTGAATCCAGTCAAATCTATTGTATTTTCACCCCCTGCAATTTACCTAGGAGAACAGCTGGTGGAAGAGGGAGGTTGGCTCTCTTCCAGAAGGCTACAGGCACACCTGGGAACGAGCACAGTTCATCTTTGTGTCTCGGGCATAACGGGCAACGCAGCTCTTACACCCCTCCAAACGTTAATCTCCAGCCCTGTGGTCTCACCTCATTCCCATTACCACCTTTAAATCCAAGAAATCAGGTATGGTAACTTGTTCTAGCTAAACCTAATCCCTCCAATGTTTCAAGTAAGATCTGAAAAAGATGAGTTTGCAGCCTTCCAGGAAGGGATGTCATCAATAGGGAGAGTTTGGCAAAAGCTGAAAAAGGCCTGCAGGTCCTGACTTACTCTTACAGCCCTATCGCCATGCTCAGACTCTCTTGTTCTTCCTTCTTTTTTATCTAGTGCAATATCATCTGTTCAATGATATAACTCCTTTTCACTCCTCTTCTCTCCCTCTGCCTGAGTTCCCAGGAGCTGTGTGCCCCACAGAGAGGGCAGGAACTGAAAAAATAAAAAGGCCAGTGAAAAAGAGAGGTTGCAACCCTCAACAGACCATTTCTTGGATAGCAAGAAGACACATGTACAAACCTAGGTCAAGTTACTACAAGCTTTTTAAAGCTTGCTGAAGTAGTCCCCCTTTTGGCAGCAAAAAACTGCTGCAATCCCATTCTCAGAGGCACCGCAACTGATGTGCGCTGTTTCACAGAGATACCCTTTTTGGGCCTACCAATGCAAAATTTAATGTCACTTATACTGACACCAAATACTAGCTCCAAGGATGAAAAACAGGAGTACAAAGCATCAGCCAGTGCATCCTGCCAGAAAACCCTAATGAGCAAAACACAATGGAGTACAGGGCATTACATATCACTGAAACGGCCCTCGAATAGGAGCAGTATTTGGTACGACTGGCTGATGCTGAGTTAATGAGCCCTGCTGAGCGGCAGAATAGGTTTCCCCCAGCTTGGGACTATCACAGAGTTGCTATGCCACCCTCGAGATCCAAGCTAACATTTTGGCTCAAATTATCACAGTGTAATATGGATTCCTGGCACCAGTCCAAGGTGACAACATGCCCCATTCCAGGGTATAGACACACAATGAAAACTGCAAGCATAAAAGAGATAGCTGGTTTGGTATTTCCTAGCTGGTGAATGTTGTTTTTAATTACTTTTCCCCTCCAAGAGAGAAAACAATATTCCCTAACATTCCAAAATGGCTTGCAGCTCAATTCCAACAGGACACACTTTTTGTAGCACAGTTAAACACTGCTAAGTTGAGTTTAAAAGTCAGCCTTGGGTAGATGCAAATCCAGCCTGTGGCTTTGAGGGGAAGAGGAACAATAGTAACTACTGGATGCACATCTAGCTGGTGCTTTCTAAGCACCACAGATTTCTAGAAACCTTGCCTATAATTACGATCAAGAATCAGATCAAAGGTCACAACCTCAGCTTCTTGCCTGCTTTTGTGCCTTGAGACAAGGACGAGAAGGAAGCGGCCAAATTATGCAAAGGGGCAGAGAAGTTCAGAACAGACATTTCCACATGCTTTCCCTGTCCTGTCCCTCCCCAGGCCTCCCCCAACCCACTTCACTTTTTTTTTCTTTCTTACTCCAGAGCACTTGAACACAGACCAGCAATTACTGCCGTGCCCGGTAGCAACAGAGCTGCAGTATAGTACAAAGCCAACTACTTTGGGTTCAGTCAAAAGCTACCCTAACACATGCAAAGTCCAAAGCATGTATGAGGTGTGCACAGATAGTTCTGCTTCCTCAACTCCCAAAGGTTTAAGCAAAGCAAACACCACAAATCCAGCTCTATCTATACCTTAAAAAAAAATGAAGAAAAATAAATCACAAATTCAGTAACACAGCCTTAGCTAAAAGATTTCTTCCAGCCCTGCTGTACTCACCCAGATTAACCTTTAAAGCTTTAGCCAGTCTAAGCTAGGCTGCTATTTATATATTACATAGGTGTTGGTACAATACATGATAGAACAAAATACACAGAGAACGAGTGCTATAAATTCACACAACTCCTCCTGCATACTATGGTGACAATAGTGTTCCTTCTCAGTCTATGTTTCCCCTCTCCCTTCAGCTCTTCCTCCAGAAAAACTGGAATATAAACAAGCCATGCAACATGCTCTGGGGGTCAGAGTTCAAGTCATTTTCCACTCATACCTTGACTTGCCTAACTGAAAAGGTTTCTGTCAACTTGAGAGAGCTGCTCTTCCTGAAGCAATAGAGCATCATGGTTTTGAGTTGTTTTGCTTCTTCACCTCCTTTTAAACAAAGGCAATGGACATACTACACAATGCTTGAGAAAACAGAAAATCAACAGGAAGATATACATCCCACTACAACATCAGTTACTCATCCACACCCACTGTTTTTTGTCCATGCGTGCCTGCAGAGTCAGAGGCTCGAGGTCAAATGAACAATCCTTGTTAGGTTTCCCACAGAGAAAAGATGGAAAAAGTGGAGGGAGGAAAGGCGGGAAATAGCCAAATTAGGTTTCAAAACAGTTCATTTACAAACCACATCAGCTGACCAGTTTTTCCACCCAAAAACCATGATCAATCTAAATAAGTAAAGGTCCAACCAGAGAACTGTATCTGTATTATACATGCACATTCACTACAGCACTAAGTTCACCTTAAAAAAAGGCACACTTTGCCTTCTAATAATGCCTAGGATATCTAAAACATCCAGCTCTGGCTGACTTGGAGCTAGTGATTTAACCTCAGCTCTCACACAAATGACTGACTTATGAAACTCTATCTACCCATCAGCTTGGGGAAAACAATTAAAAATCTCAACTCTAGGCTAAAATAAATTAAAGAAAAAAAACCACTCACAAGCAAAATTAGAGCTCTCAAGGGCAGTGGCAGAGGGAATAAATTTTTGTTTTTAAAAAGATAACCAAGAGAGGCTAATTTACTTGCTTCACCACCAGCATCAGGAGAATGAAATGCTCCCCATCTACATCAACAGTAAGTCCCAAGTAAACCAGACTAATTTCTCACTTAGTTATAACAGTATAAATGCTGATCTGTACTGGTGTCAGAATCTACCCCTAAAGAGACACAGGCACTTTCTGTATGACCAGTTTTCACAGTAGCATTTGCAAGCCCCAGTCACGACGATTAAGGCCAAATATGCACAGACTGCCATTATCTGATGCCACAGGTCTTTTTACGGGAAGTTTCAGTCCTCATATTTTAAAAAGCAACAAGTTATGTTATGCAGGTTTGTGTGGATTAAGAGGCCCAGCAAATAAGCATGAACGTGCTCCTACCAGCACACAAAACTGAACAGTTTAATTTTCATATAAATAACACCTAAAGCACATCTGTAAGTCAGAGCCACAAACAGATTATGTTCACTGATTTTTGCTGTGTTGCTCTCTATCTTGCCTCAACTGCTAAAAAGAAAAAAAACACAACAAAAAAACCCCAAACCCCCAGCTGTTTGAGTTGGAATTTATCACAACAGCAGATTCTGCAAGTCAGTCTGCTGCGAGGATGCACATGTGCGAGGGAGAGCTCTGGGATTCTCAGGAATGCAGCAAAACAAGTTAGAGAAAAAAGTGTAAAGCTAAATTAATTCGGGGAGGGAGAAAAACGGAGATAAGTGGTAGCACTTATCCCACACTACTACTAAGTCTTGGAAGTTCGCCAAGGCAGCGTACTTCCAGCTCAGGAGAAAGTTGTGGGACACCAACAGTTTGAGCAGTTTCTCTGATAACATTAATGCCTTTCATTTCCAGTGCTCTCAGTTCGGCATTGCAATGAACACAGTCACATTGCCTTTGAATCTTAAAAACTAATCAGAATACATACCTTAACTTGCTAACTACTACAAGAAAGCTAAACCCAAACTGACAGTGCCAAACTGGAAAAGCTCGACTGTTGTAAATATTAAGGCTGTTTTAAAAAAATCCTTCTTTATATATAGTTTTGTTTCCTTAGCACTAAAGCTCAAAATTATTTACAACAACAACAAAACCTATAAGAAGAAAAGCTCTAATGAACACCTTCATAACTATGAGAGTGCTTTGTGGACGTAAAGTGTTATTGAGCTTAACAAAGAACTGTTGTACCGGTTGCAGGAGAGCCTGTATCCGATTCTCTGAAGGCTTTTAGTGCTTTGTTTCATTTCTTAAATGTGAATACAGGAAAAACCACCACATACATTGTCCAAACAGTGCTTATCCTGAGGATTTTGAGACCTATGAGATACATACCACAGTTGAAAAATGTGCTCCTTAACAACATTTAATGCACCCATGTAAAGTCCTAACTGACATATTTTCTGAATGGGAAAGGTTGCCAGTAAGTTTACATGTGTTAAAAAAAAAAAAATATATTGTAAGGCAATAAGCTTTCCAAGGGAAACAAAGATGTAGGTATATTTGACTTCAGCATTCAGAATATCATTGTGCATTTCCTTAGACAAAGATGGAATCAAACTCACAATAAAAAGCCAGGACAAAGGAGCAGGCTAAAAGACATAAAACCAGAAATTGAATTCTTCACAGAGTAACTGTTAGTTGCTGTGAGGGAATTCAGCTCCTCGTGGAAAAGTCTGCACAAGTTCATTTACATATTTCTGTGTACACAGAGCTATAAAATGATACTACAGCAGCCCATATCGCAGTGTTAACTTTCAGTGGGTATTCATGCTATAATGGAGTTCAAAGCCCTGAATTATACACCTTAGTTTCCTTAACTATACACGAGGAAAGCTAATTACCTCTGATGGTAATCTTCAATGGCCATCTGTCTGGGAGGAAAGCTGCCTAAATTAGTCAGTAGGGAATGCTGGGAAAACTTAGATGCTTTTCTCAGTGCTACACAGAGACGCCCATTTAGGACTTTCAGACCTCAATCCTTGCTGAAGGTTAAACACAACCCCTTCCCCCTCCCCCCCCCAAAAAAAAAAAAAACAAAAAAAAAACCTGAAAATCAATGTATCACTGTTTTGGGGTTTGTTGCTCTTTATTTTTTTTTTAAAAAGGACAGTCACCCCTGAAACCGAGGGGAGTCAAAGGTGCATTTCACCTCTTTTAGGTCCTCTTTAGGGTCTCACAGCCCTCCTGCTGGGGTTGCCCTGTAGCAGTTAAAATGCCTACGAGCCCAGCTGAGAGCCCAGTAGACCCCAGACAGGCAGTCTGGTCCCTACTGCAGTGGTGGCTTCATACCATACCTTCTGCTGCAAATCATCCACTCCCTCCATCACTTTCGTTTGTTACTTTCTAAACCAGGTCTGGTTTGCTGTAGGTGAAACAGTGTCTATTTTTGCTGTTTGATTCTCAGTTTCAGCAGTCCTTAAATGCTACAGGAAAATAAACAGGAGTTTCTTCAGGACTGCAGTATTTTTCAACAGATTAGCTGTCCTCCCCTACCTGATCTTTGCTGAGCGTTAGATTTGCCCAGGGCTGTATGTGCGATTACCTTCTCTGAAGTTAAGAGACTAAGGGGTAAGCCCTGAGACAACACAAGGCTCACCTCCCCGGAAGTCACAGCAAGGCAATGGACTTCTTTTGTGGCACAGATCTGCTCTTCCATAACCAAACTGGCCTACGCTGCAGCAGGGATAAATCACGAAGTGTGGTATTTGTTTCAGCATAAAACTGGCAGTCCTCTAGAGCAAGATGCACTGTAAGCAGGACTTGCTCCGTTGCCTGTCAACATCTTTTCCTTGCTACCCTGACCACATCAAATCCAGCTCAGCCTCCAGCATCACTCTGTCCTATCAGATTGCTATTCATGCCACAGAACTCCATCAGAGCATGAAATGCAGTACAGTAAAAGGCTTTTTGCTCTATCATATGTTCTTCGCATGAAATGAGATTCATGAGATCACACCCTGTATGAATGTGTGCATGTCCCTTCTTTCCTTCCCTGTAGAACTTTTGAAGCCCTTTGGCTAATTTCAGTCAATTTTGACAGCAGATTAGGAATGCTCTATCGTATGTTCTTCGCATGAAATAAGATGAGATCACACCCTGTATGAATGTGTGCATGTCCCTTCTTTCCTTCCCTGTAGAACTTTTGAAGCCCTTTGGCTAATTTCAGTCAATTTTGACAGCAGATTAGGAACTTAATGTGTTTGAGACCTCCACAAGTTTTGCAAAAATAAACAGGCAGCTGGGTAGAACAAAGAAACCCTATAAGCCCATCTTTCATTAAAGATCAGAAAGTCTACATACAGAAAGACATCAGAAACCTGGTTTCATTAAATCTGCTTGTCATACAAGTGTATGGCAGAGATATTACAAGAGCCTCTGGCCATTAAAAAAAAAAAAAAAGCACTAAAATTTTGAAAAGCCTTGCACAAACATATGTGTCCAAATTTCCCAGAACAGTTGCCTCAAGTTAAAAAATTTAAATATCCTTTTCAGTCACTTAATAGATAGTGTTAATTGAGTCAGTCAACCAGCTTTGAGAAAAGTCACTCTGCCGCCAGCCAGTATTTATTACAGGAAATATTCTCTGTGAAATCTGAAGAATGAGATGCATACTCTATTTCACTTCACCATTCTTTCCAAGAAGTTCTGAAAAGCATTCTCAATTTAGATTGTAAATCTTTAAACTAATACAAAACCTAAGGTTTGAAGCTAAGCCATCTAAGAACAGCCATCTCAAGTTGAAAACAAATTATGGTATGCCATTAGCACAGAAGAAAGAAGGAATGAAAATAGCTATTCCATTCAAACTGGCACAATGAAAATGAAGTAACAGTATTTCCTTAACATGTTTTGCAAGAAAAGGCAGTCAGCCTTGAGAAACCGTAGCAACAGTATTTACACCAACCAGTATTTTAACCATCTGCCTACTCAAAACCCAGTTTACACACCTGGCCTGTGTTCCACCGCATAGGGTGAGCAACACAGGCACACGAAACGCTCTGCTACGTCAGACCAATGTCCATCTAGCCCACTAGTCTGTCTCCAGCAGTGACAGAGGAAGATGCTATTTCAGGACAGCACATTGTGGACATTTTGTTGTTCATTCCCCTTGCAGCACCTACAATTGTTTAGTACAGGAGTTGGAGGGTCCTTTACAGACTTGCCAACGTCTACACCTGGGAACCCCCTGGAAGGACAGAACCCACCGAAGGTGACTGAAGTGGTACTGCTACATCAGAGCTGCCAAACCACAGGGTGCTTCACTACAGACACAGTCCTAAGAACCTTGACTTCTTGAGAATGACGAAGTAAAACTGCCATGGGTGGCTATAAAATTGGAGGGGGAAGAGTAAGCTTATAGCCTTCCAGACTCTTAGCTGAGGCAAGTAACAGTCACCTCGTCTCATTAAATATTGCAAAACACTTGGGCAAGCAGAGCTAACCGTAGTTTTCCCTTAACTGTTTCCACAAAAAAACAGGCTTTTCCCAGCTAACCGAATGAGAAGGAAGTAACCTGTCTACACAAGGGGCATGATCAAGACTAGCTACCACATGCTAGCAAGCCCTGTATGCGCTCACCAGTATGAACAAATCCTAACTTGCTCTGGTGCTTCAAGCGGATTTAATATTACGTCTCCATTTAATCTTGTGCAAATGTTATGTTCAATCGAACCCTACAGGGTATCTCCCATCTACACCACTAACCCTCCTCCTAGTCCCAATCCCACACATTGACTTCAGACTACCTGAAGCACTGTGAAGATGGAGGTGATAATTTTTCCAGTGTGCTCAGACATGACACTGGTGGAGGACAGACAGGCAAGTTCAATAACTTCAAAGAAACAGGTAACATCTATTTTGACTGCCAAAAGATGAATAAGACTGTGTTTTCATTCAGCAGTAACAGCTCTTAAAAAGCAAGCACCCTCCTCTCGCCTCATTGCAGGGGGGAAAACCCCCAAGTTCCTTCATCCCACTGTCCCTTATGTTATGCTAGGGTGCTCGTATGCTCCTTTCTCTAAACAGATCATTTCCCCCACACAGGTCATTGTGTAGCCAAAAAAATCTGTCAGCACAACACACCTGCAAAAATTAGCTGCCCAGGAGGGAGCTACATAAACCCACAATTACACTGGAAAAAAGAAAAAAGATGATGGCAAAAACATAATTTCAATTCCTTTCTCATCCTGAGAAAGGGATTCCTCCTCCCCCATCCCACATGTGATATCATTTGCATTTTATGCACACACACATTTTGTATTTACTATTAAATGGCCATTACATATGTGTATTTCCACTGCCTACCTCTGCAAAGGCTCTGGGTAAGCCAACATCGTGCCACTCACACCGTTCTCATTTCACTGCTGGCCACAGGACTCTGAGAAGCACTACTGAAAGAAAGCAGTGGCCAGCTACTGCTGTACTGCAGAAGTGTCAGCCCCCAGATCCAGTCTAACAAAGAGCTTTTCTGAGCTCTGCAGCAGTCGATCCTTATTTTAGGGTTTCCAACCTGTACTCACAAGGGCAAGAAACTGTTGTTTTAAAAGTGAGTTGAAGAGTATGTGGAAATCTAAGACTAGTAGCCACCCACCTCACAAATAAAGTTTCCTACTGGCTAGTAACCCAAAAGAAAGCAATATTCCTGCTAGGGGAATGGAAGCTTACACTGTAAATCAACAGATGTTAAGAAGAGCTTCAGTGACTAAGTTTGAACTTCATTTGATTCCTGTCTGCTCTTAAAACCAGTTCCTTGATTACTCCATTCCTGCCCCCGTAGGAGGGGAAGATCAGCTTTGTGGCTCCTCAAGTTTTCCAGCCTTCCCCTCCCAGCCAGGGCAAGCGGGGACTATTCAAGTTTTTGCCTTGCTCCTCCTGGCTCCCCACAGATGCTGGAATGTAAAGAATAGCTCTGGCTCAATGTACTCCAGCTTTACTGCTGCTGACAGAGCTGGGAGCAGAAGCAATGCAGAACAGTTACATGCAAACTTTGGGTATTTTCCGGGTGAATTTGCTCTCTCTTGCAGTGCTGTAAAGGGTCTTTTCAAGATATCACGGCTTCACTTTTGCCTTCAAGACCAAAGAATTACCGCCTTTGAACACTGAAGAGCCACCCCACTCTAACAAAATGAACTTTAAAAGGATGTAATATTTTGAGATGACAGGTACAGAATATAACAAGAAGCACTACCACAAAGTATTTTACAACATTATGCACCTGCATTTGTTCAACTCATTTTTCAAAAGGTAGCGACACAGCATGCACATGTTCCCTAGTCTTGCTTCATACCACACACTAGCTAATGTTGCCCATCACTTTGCAACATTTCAAGCTTACTGCACAAATAGCAGCTTCTGATATCAGTGATTAATACACTGAACCACAAAGTGAGAGCAGGTTCATTTCTACACACTACTGAAAGGTGACTTGTAAAGGAAACAGCAGTTTGCACATCACATTTTCCTCCCAACCTCAATATATATCAAGAAAAGACAAGGTTTTATGTTCTTCTATAGCAGGAAGATAGAAGATTGAACACTTCAAGACATTCAGATATCAAATAATAAAATAAATAAAAGAAGCTTTATTTTCATTTCCCTTGAAGACTTAATAGGTACAGAAGTCATACACAACCTAGTAAAAATGGAAGCAGAAGAAATTGGATTAATGGGGAAGTCCAGGGTTTTCATGCTTATAAGTAAAATAACCTTCAACTTAAGGTACAAAAACAAACAAAGATCCTGTGTTACAGCTCAGGCTCTACTGTGGATGAAAAAAAGGCGAGCTTTCCCTTACAACTCCCTTTGAGACATTGGTGTGGATTACCTTGCAGAGACTCATGGTGATCTTCAAGTTATATCTACAAATGACCCATCTGATTACATCCTCTTCCAGGCCAAAATACTTGAACCAACCCCTACAGCAGCATATGAAGCAACACACAAGAAGTTGAAAACCATCAATCAGCCAAAGCAGGTTTATAAGAACTTTCCCAAGCCTGTCTTGGGAGGATGGATCAAACCTTTACTGAAAGGCTCTAATCACAGCATGCCCAGAAACTAAGAATGAAAACAAGCCCAGGATACAAGTGT
Organism: Pterocles gutturalis; assembly: GCF_000699245.1. Classification (NCBI taxonomy): domain Eukaryota; kingdom Metazoa; phylum Chordata; class Aves; order Pterocliformes; family Pteroclidae; genus Pterocles; species Pterocles gutturalis. The sequence continues at coordinate 46,285 of NW_010135566.1, forward strand.
TATTGGCACCAAGAAGCTAAGAAAGACTATTCCCACTCCCTGCCTCATCCAAAAATGATCATGCAAGGAACAAAGCAATCATTCAAAATCCTCTAAAACTATCTCTGCTTGTAAGCTGTCAAAGGTCTGATGAGGTGGTGAAGGAGAAGCACCTCAAGCACTTGCCACTGTGAATGAGACCCATCACCGCATCGGCTGCTGCATTTCCCTCCCTCAATGAGGCAACTCCCCTGTGTAACTGCTTAAAGCCATTATTTAGCAGCACACACAGCACATATCAAACCAACGTCTTGCCAATCATCTTGCCTAGCCAAAACACCATAACTCACATACTTTCCCACTTCTTTACAACTTAGGACTCAGCACTTGTGATCCTCCTGCCAGCTTTCAGGTTTTGCTGTCCTGCCTACGCACTCTGCATCTGCTCCCACGGGCACTTCTCCATCAGGCAACTGCTTCCACAGAGACACTCTCCCTTCCTTTTGCACAGGATTTGGACACTAGCACTCTCAGGGGATGATTCATACGTCTCACAAGCAGGAGAGGTCTCCTGTAGCCAAGACAACCTTCAGGGAGATCATAGGATTTACCCACCTTTACTACTGCTACCTTAATAAACAGCAGTAAGCTTAAAAAGTAACTCAATGGACCCTGCTTCAGTTCAGCAGAGACACAGACAGGCTAAAGCAGCAGGTACTGCATCAAACTGGAAAGAAAGATCTGTAGACACATTTCATGTACGTGGGAAGAAAAACGAGGATATGGCTGGTACAATCTTACATATGGAAGGAAAGTTATTTTAGTTTCAGAAATATCACTTCTGTGACCTAATCAGATGGAAATATTTCCTATTCGAGAAAACAGATGGGTAGGAAGCTTCCCTCCACACACATTTCCTTTTCCTTTAAGCCCTTCCTGAATTTAGTTTTTTAAGTTTAGGAGTGACCAGTCTAGTATCATGGCATTCTCCACAACAAAAATTAGATATTTTTATGTATAACATTTTTACATAGTTCAGCTGCAATCAAATTACCAGGTTAAAACAAGTAATCTCATCCCCTGGTAAAGTTAGTCTCTAAAGAGTTTTGCAACCACACTGTCCGTAAGAATAGCTCAGAATAAAGTGAGTGAAGAGAGACAAAAACTGAAGAAACCTGGACAGAAAGTTTCAGTTGGGTAACAGGAGCACAACAGCCACAAATCCCAATGGATAAATTGTTCATCTCACTGGAAATTTAAATTCGAGAAAGGACAGCAGGACTGATCTCACAGCTTGCAATAATTAAGATAGAAGCACCACCCCTGGTGTCAAATAATAATCCAAAGACTGTAAAAAAAAAAAAAAGAAAGAAAACATAAAACTTCCAGAGTTTGTTTCTTCCCTAAACTACAGGTAATGGATTTCTATAGCTTAAGGCAGAGTCTGCCCACAGAGCCCTTGTTCCTTCCCCTAGGCCTTCGGCATTTCCAAGGGGCAGTTTCCCCCTTTCGGTACCCCCGCTAAAAGCAATCCCTTATCGGAACCTTGCCTGACCGGCAGCCATGGCAACACCCTGGGATTACCAGACCCAAGCAGCTTAACACAAGCCATGAGTCTCCTCTTGAAAATTTACCTACGGACCGCTGACTATCTCTGCCGAGCAGCTCCCATTGCGTGGGGCTATCCCGCCCGCATGAGCCCGCTTTTCCCCTCGTCCTGCCCGCCCCGGAGCCC